>NW_017672404.1:151800-170820 GCF_001879085.1 Nicotiana attenuata | reverse complement strand
AGGACGAGGTGGATGCGAAGCATCCACCCCAGCATCAATCCCTGAAGCTGATTCGGACTAGGATTAGGAGAACTTTGGCCCACGACTTTTGTACGCAATATATAGGCCAAAAACACCCCTTTTAGGTCATCTAACATACTTTTGAAGGGAATTCGACCTAGGGAGAGCAAGGAGCCGCCGTGGAGGCCGGATTTCATCTTTCTTCCACCAAACTTTGTAATTTTATGTTTCTTTGTATGATTTATTGTTTGGCTACCATGTCTATGTGGAGCTAAACTTCACGTTGTAGGGTTGTGGTTCTTTCATGACTATTGTTATTCGGATATTGATTTTGATTTTTTAGTTTATCATATTAGTTTATTTATTCAATCTTGCACTTAATTATTTAATTGCTTGATCTCCAATTGAATACTATCTACGAATCTAGAATTGAACTCGAAAGTGGGAATTCTAGATTGCATATAGGATTGAATAGAGCAAGTTCTTGAACCTGGGCATCGGGGAACGGATTCGCGGTTAGGATAGACATATACCTAATTGCCTTGCTTGGTTGATTTACAGGAATTATAAATGCGTTCTTGTTGATTCTAATTCCATAGACATATAGGAGTGAGGTTAGCTTGAATAGGCCAGTAAGAACTTGACAGATTCTTATGAGCAATATTAACCCTGTCAACCAATAAACCAGATAAATTAACTAGTCAATCCAATTGAAGAATACAATAGGATTGTTCGATAGCCCATAACCCTAGATCGTTTTCATTGCATTGATAACATAAAAATCTGCTCTTCCTCTGTTGAAAGTTCATTATTTATATTTCCTTATTTAATTAGTTTAGAATCAAATACTTCTAGTTTTAATTCTTGTTTAGATAGTTAGGATAGTCTAATTTAGTTAATAGTTAATCACAAGTCCTCGTGGGTTCGACATCCGACTTTTAGTCACTTTATTACTTGACGATCGCGTATACTTGCGTGTGCGTTTGGCCGCAATAAGTTTTTGGCGCCGTTGCCGGGGACTTAGAATTAGCTATTTTTCTAGATTAGACTTTTAATTTTGTCCTATTTTTTATATATATTTTTATTTTTATAACTATTTGATTTTTCTATTAGTGTGTTTCTAGTTCTCTCAACATGACATTTGGCGATGAAATATCTGGAGGTAATGTTATTGATGAAGACGCTTGGTTGACCGAAGACTTCTATGGCCCGTCTTTTTGGTCTTGTCATGACCTGAACTCTGGGAGGTCTGCATTTGAATATGGGAGTAAGGGTTGGTATTGGGACGAATATTCTTGATTAGGCGAACATGCGGAACAACATTGTCTTCTAACAACGTTGGTGAATGATTGGTCTAAGGAGAGAGATGATCTTGCACATAAAATTGATAATTTTAGCTTGGTTGTGCATAACTTAGATGCAGATTTGAGTGCGAAGGTTGATGCGTGTAACGCTCAACAATTTAATGATGAGTTGTGTGAAGCCGAGAAAAATCTTCTAGACCAAATTGAGGAGCTAAAACGAGAATACCAATCATTAGACCATGTTTTTCTTAAGGATGCCAATGTTGAGAAGAGTAAGCTAGAGTCATACGAGGGCGTAGATAACATTACTTTGGGAGACTTGAGTGTGTGTAAATATGGGGATACAAATAGTAGTAAAATTCACGAGTTAGGGCGCATTAGACCTCATTCCAATTATTTTTCCACATTGTGTTTAGATAGTAAGATAGTAATCGAGCCATCTGAGCCAATGAGGGGGTCAAAGAGTGCCTATATTCTTGCATTTGTTGTGCCAAAAAGCAAAAATACATTCCTCATCTAATGGCCAAGAAGTGCAGAGTGAAAAAATTATTACTTGGCCTGGTTATCATAGTAGCCCCACCACTGGAGCATACCGCAGACTGGATGCCATGTTACGGATACAATTCATAAGTTCGAGGTGGAGGAAAAAATTAGGCGCTTGTTGGGAGGCAACCTAGCTTTACTGCTTTCTTTTTATTTTTGATTTTTTTTCTTATCGTATTATTTTTGTAGTGTTGTTTTATTTTGTAGGATTTTGAGCATAGGGAGCAAAACCATAGGAAGTATGCAAAAGTGAGCCATGTGGTTGGACCTAAGTGTGGGGTGCCCGCACAAAGGATCGTACCTGGGAGAAGTCTGAGTATCCGGTGAGCTGCTAATGCTTCAGCCTTTGACCAACCAGGGAGTCTCTTTTACCCTCTTGTTATTTTCAGTGTGCATTGAGGACATTGCACAAGGGTGAGGAGATTGTTTAGGTGATTTTCTGTGCTATGTTAGCTTAGTTATAGTACTCATTCTTAGTGTAGTAATTTTTGTTTACAAAAAAACAAACAAACAAAAAAAATATCGGAAAATTTGGACTTTTCCCGACGATGGATTTTGTGGACAACTTTCTTGAGGGATTAAAGTCCAATAAACAAAATGAAAAAAAAAGGGTGAAAAATAGAAAAATCAAAAAATATGTCTAATTATTTTTTTTAGGTAGCAATAATCCCCCGTGGTTTTTCTTTGTGCATCGGTTCTTCTCCATGGGATGTAGTTTGAACCGGGTAGTAGTTTTTTTATTTTTTAGAGTAGATCAGGACTTTAGGAAATAAAAGGAGAAAGGGTGATGAACTTAGGTTCCTTTGACTTGTTTGATAGTAGCATATTTAAGCTTTGGCATGTGGAGTATCTTCCTAATGTTTTGAAATTGTTCATGATGCCTTGACGAAATTGGATAGCATGTTTTGTGACACCTATGTCTCCGTTTCTTGATTTATGTTCACTTTGTGCTTAATGCTTAATATCTTGTGGCTCCGTGAATACTTGCATTGTTTGAAAGTCGGAATGAGACCGTCTATAGTGAGTCATGTGCCATGTGTGGTGAGGTTTTTATGCAGTCTATGTATTGTACTTGTGTCTAGAACTTGCCGGGTATGTGAGTTGAAGCGAAATTTGAGGTGATGCTCGGTTTAAAAAATAATTTTAGGCTTCCTTTGATCTTCTTGAGCTTATTGCTTATCACAAATAAAATTTATCCCTAGTTAACCCTTTTGAGCCTATAGACTTTTATTTGACACCCACATTACAAGCCTATACCCTTTTTGTTCTAAATTGACATTGTTTTGATCCTTTTACCTCTTAAAGCACTTTAATTGTGGGATAAGTGCTAAAAGAAGTAAGAAGGGACAAAGTATGGGGTAGCTTTGTAGTGGAACCAATAAAAGGAGGAAAGACGCACTTGTATCATAAAAAAAAATACACCACTAGTGAGAAGTGTTGAAAGAAAGAAAAATCCAGAAAAAGAAAAAAATAAGAGAGTGAATTGGAATCTTGTGATTGCTAGTGGGGTATAAACTAAAGTAGTGCTTAAAGAAAAAAGGAACCTTGTTGGGAGTGATTTTAGTTGTAAAATTAAAGTGGATTGAAGAATTTGCGCTTAAAGGTTATCATATGATGTGTTAAAGTGCTTAGGAGGTTGAGTCACTATTCCTAATTATATCCTACCCATCCCTTAGCTCACATTGCAACAATAAAAGTACTAATTAATTTTAGATCGAGTGAGCCTATATTAGTAGATATTTACATTAAGGGCAAGCCTATGGTACCAAGTGCATGCATATGACTTCTTTGTGAGAGTGAGCGAAGTTTCTCTGAAATATGAGTCCTTCAAATATATTTGAGTATTTGATTCGAATGTGTGGATTCTTCTTATTCTTTTTGCTTTTGTTGTGACGGCACATGGTTTTACGAGGGGTAGGTAACATTATTAGATTTCTCTACGATGTTGAGTGTTCAATCCATGAGTGCATTGTGACATTGAGTCGGGTTTTGAGGCAAGAATTGTTAAGAGCATGATGCTTTGGTTTTGAATATTTTTGAAATATGGCATAAGTTAAAGGGAAGTGTGTGTTGAATGCATATGCTACAGCTTAATTGTTGCTATCAACCATGGTCATAGGTGTGGTGTGCTTTGAAAGATAAGAGCTTTATTTTGTTTTGTCTACTATAGTAATGGTTTGTTCGAGGACGAACAAAGGTTTAAGTGTGGGGCGGTCATGTTGGGCATATTTCTATATGTTTTGAAGTTACTTTACCCATGCTTTAACCGCTTTTTGTTGCTATTTAGTGTTAAAAATGCCCAACATGGTGTAATTATTGGTTTTATGACTAATGGAGTTGTGTGTGATGATTTAGGGTGTTTGGAGTGCAAAAATATGAAGAAAAGATGGTCCAACTAGAGGAAAAGAGGTTGGATGCGTCGCATCCAACCTTGGGAAGAAGGTTACTTGGTGCACCCCTTAGCAGGAAGTCAGCCCGTAGCATCCCGATAGCATCCGCACCTGGGAAAAGCTGAGATGGAGGAACAAAGGGTGGATGCGAAGCGTCCACCTTAGCATGCGAAGCTGAGTAGCGGAGGACGAGGTGGATGCGAAGCATCCATCCCAGCATCAATCCCTGAAGCTGATTCGGACTAGGATTAGGAGAACTTTGGCCCACGATTTTTGTACGCAATATATAGGCCAAAAACACCCCTTTTAGGTCATCTAACATACTTTGAAGGGAGTTCGACCTAGGGAGAGCAAGGAGTTGCCGTGGAGGCCGGATCTCATCTTTCTTCCACCAAACTTTATAATTTTATGTTTCTTTGTATGATTTGTTGTTTGTCTACCATGTCTATGTGGAGCTAAACTTCACGTTCTAGGGTTGTGGTTCTTTCATGACTATTGTTATTCGGATATTGATTTTGATTTCTTAGTTTATCATATTAGTTTATTTATTCAATCTTGCACTTAATTATTTAATTGCTTGATCTCCAATTGAATACTATCTACGAATCTAGAAATGAACTCGAAAGTGGGAATTCTAGATTGCATATAGGATTGAATAGAGCAAGTTCTTGAACCTGGGCATCGGGGAACGGATTCGCAGTTTGGATAGACATATACCTAATTGCCTTGCTTGGTTGATTTACAGAAATTATAAATGCGTTCTTGTTGATTCTAATTCCATAGACATATAGGAGTGAGGTTAGCTTGAATAGGCGAGTAAGAACTCGACAGATTCTTATGAGCAATATTAACCCTGTCAACCAATAAACTAGATAAATTAATTAGTCAATTAATTGAAGAATACAATAGGATTGTTCGATAGCCCATCACCCTAGATCGTTTTTATTGCATTGATAACATAAAAATCTGCTCTTCCTCTGTTGAAAGTTCATTATTTATATTTCTTTATTTAATTAGTTTAGAATCAAATACTTCTAGTTTTAATTCTTGTTTAGATAGTTATGATAGTCTAATTTAGTTAATAGTTAATCACAAGTCCTCGTGGGTTCGACATCCGACTTTTAGTCACTTTATTGCTTGACGACCGTGCATACTTGCATGTGCGTTTGGCCGCAACATCAGGTCTTGTCATGCACTTTTTATGCGTCATTGATTGGTTAATTAACTATTGTTTTGCATCAATCATTTTGGTGCCCATTTTTTAGTTTCTGAAGAAGTCCGCAATCTAAATCTAGGGTGTTTTTGGTACGGCTCGGAGATATTTCCCTTGATGCGATAAATTCCATGTGTTTGGTTACATTAACTTATGGTCTTATGGATAATATTTTTCCCGAAAAAGGGAGGAAATTGATTTCCATCACTTATGGACGAATTCATCTTTCTATACAAATATAAGATAGCTAATCCTCAATCCCAAGCTAGTTGGGATCAGTTTTATGAATCTTTATTATCATAAATGCTATGCTTGGGTCCGTGGTATTTCAATATTCCGTACTTATATAAGGATTATCTAAATGGTATAGCTTTTAACCTATACCATTCTCTAAACTGCATCAAGATTGTAAACCACTATGGTTGTGAACAGTGTATGGGTTAAAATTTGAACATCCCCGACCGTTGATGAGTACGACGAATGACGAGATCCTCACAGCTCGATATCTTGCAGAGGACGACCTTAAGGTGAATAAGAGATTGTACGACCCTTGCTATAGTGCATGCCCATTAGGGGGCATTAGGAATATTCTTTCGAATATTCCCTATAACTTGTCTTTTAGATCCTACAAGGGTTTTTGTTCCTTATATATAAAGCGTAAAACAACCTTGTAAGGGGCTGGGCACTTTTCCTAACCCATAACACTTGCTATAAACTTGCTTACAAAAAACGACTGAGAGGATTATCGTTTAAAAGGTTTTTGGTCTTGATAAAGAATTCTCATCACCCATATTCTCCTTATCTATCTTTTGTTCTAGAGATTATTATATTTAGCTAAGATTTACCCCTTCATTTTCTTTGATTGATTTATTCAAAAAGGTTCCGATATCTTTTGAGTCAAACAATTTGGCGCCGTCATAGGGAATTTCTATAGCTGAGATCTTAGTTTCGTCTAGATTCTTGAAAGAAATAATCACCTCTTCTTAGCCTCACAAAGGCCAACAATGGCAGGAAAGGGAGAAGCAAGGCTAAAGGCAATAGTAGTTGTCACGAACAAGTTCCTGAATTCCCTCAACGAAGCCGGTAGGGAAGAAACACAACACCAAGTGCTACACCTGAGGGAGAAATCTCACCCCTCCCTCCCTTCCCCCTCCCCCCCGCACAAGGGCTTAACTGTCTCGTGCGAGAGGGAAACCTCAACATCCGCAACAGGAGAAGCACCACCGATCGTGAAAAGGTTATTAGAAGAATGGTTGACAAACACCTTGAGCAATATACTCGAGAAACCCGTTCAGAGGGATATCGAAGGCACAATACCCGCAGAAATCGCAGTTGTCGCCGATGAGCCTGAAACTCCACGAACAGGTAACACCCATACTGTCATTGATGCAGGCAACGATGCACTTGTGGCCATCTTAAAGAAAATGGAAGAGATGGAAAATGAGAACAAACCACTCCGCGACCAAATGAAAGAGCATCAGGAAAGGGTTGATAAAATACCGGGCGCTCCGAAGTTGCTACCAAAACGTGATGTGGGCTGATTCGTCGAACAGCCATACAGCAAAGGGGCAGCTCCCCACTCTATTCCGAAAACCTTCAAAATGCCACCATATTTGAAAATATATGATGGCACCACGGACCCGGAGGATCACTTAATCCATTACGTTACTGCAGTAAAAGGTAACGATCTATCAAAAGAACATGTGCCGTCAGTGCTGCTGAAAAAGTTCGGCAAAACTCTGACAGGGGGAGAGTTGACATGGTATTCCCAACTACCAGCATAATCGATATCAACATTCGAAGAAATGGCAGATAAGTTCGTCACCGCTCACGCGGGAGCGGAAAAGGCAGAGGCCAGGGTAAATGATATCTTCGCCATCAGGCAGACGACAGGCGAGGAACTTCGGGATTTCCTAGCCCGATTCAACAAGGTAAGGATGAGCCTACCAAACGTATCAGAAGGGATGGCGATAGCAGCCTTCCAAAATGGGTTAAACAGAAACGGGTCAAAAGCAACCAAAAAGCTGCTAAGTAGACTCATGAAGTACCCCCCCCCCCACACACACACACACACCCCATGTGGGAAGAGATCCATAATGCCTATTGCGCCGAAGTGAGGGCAGACGAGGATGATCTGAACGGCCCAATCCAGCGACTAACATCGGTCCAAACCGAAACAATGAGAGATCGCCACAACGATGACTGAAGGGATCAACTACCCCACTTCAATCGAGAAAGGCACCAACCCTATATCCGAACATCCAACCCACCTCCTCCACGACATACAGATGACGCGCCTCGACACACCGGACCACCCCAAAACGAAAGAGGTATGCCTCCACTGTTATCTGCTCATAACTTTTGTGTTTCTCCTTCAGAAATAGTATACTCACTGGAAAAGCTCAGCACAAAGGTGCAGTGGCCACAAAAGATGAAATCGGACCCGAGCACCAGGAGATCGAACGTTCTGTGTGAATTCCACCAGGAAAGGGGACACAAGACCGAGAACTGCATAGGTTTACGATAGGAAATGGTAAGAATGCTAAACCAGGGACACCTGAAAGAACTGCTGAGCGACCGAGGATGAGTCAACTTCGCTCGTGGATGCGATCAACCTCAGGGACCTCCAAAACCAGCATCACCAACTCGTACCATACAAATGATCATCAGCGGCGGCGACGATACGATAATCAACCATGTGAAATTCGCCACCACACATAAACTCAAACGGACAGTCACCCACGAACGGTATGACGACCTCGAAGATAGTATCATCTTCGATAAGTCGGATACCAATGATTTGTCTTTCCCTCACTATGATGCTTTGGTTATAACTTTACGCATCACGGATACCGACGTAAAGAGAATAATGGCGGATGACGGAAGCGGCACATGTATTATTCACCTGCGAGTTCTCATGCAGATGAGGCTCGAGGATAAAATAGTACCACGTTGCATAACACTGACGGGTTTTAATAATGTAGTAGAACGAACCTCTGGAGAGGTAGTGCTACCCGTTCTGGCAGGAGGCATCACCCTGGAGACGACGTTCCACGTCATGAACCAGGAAACAGCCTACAACCCATCATAGGGCGTCCATGGATACAAGCCATGTGAGACGTTCCGTTAAGTTTCTATCAAGTAATCAAATTTCCTACACCATGAGGGATATTCAGCATCTGAGGTGGGCAATGCACCGCCCAAGAATGCTACCGGATCGCCCAAGATTGCACGCATACCAAACAACTAAAAGGGGCAAGTGCGGAAGCATAGCAATCGGCCATATCGGGAACCAAACCCGACGTACAAATAGAGGCCATCAAAGACTCGGATGTCGTAGAAGCTTGCAAGGCAACCGTAGAAGATCTTGACCCCGTCCAACTGGACAAGATTGACAGCACGAAAAAGGCTTATATCGGACACAACCTCTCAGAACCAGGTAAATATCATGATTTTTTGACTAACAATGCCGATTTGTTTGCCTTTTCCCATTCAGATATGCCAGGAATCCTAAGGGGCATTGCCACACACAGGCTGAATGTCGATATTACCTGCCAGTACGGCAAATGAGGAGAAAGTTCAATGCCACCATTAATGAGGCGGTCAGCGAAGAAGTTGATAAATTACTCACTAATGGTTCCATCCGAGAATCGAAATATCCCTAATGGGTCTCCAATGTGGTCATGGTCAAAAAGAAGAACGGGAAATGGCGGATGTGTGTCGACTTCACTGACCTGAACAAAGCATGCCCGAAAGATTCCTTTCCGTTACCACATATCGACCAACTCATCGACGCAACGGAGGGACACGAACTACAGAGCTTCTTAGATGCCTATTCTGGTTACAACCAAATTCTAATGGCTGAAGAAGACCAATAAAAGACCATTTTCATCACTCACCGGGGTACATACTGCTACAATTAATGCCGTTCGAACTCAAGAACGCAGGGGCAACATATCAAAGGTTAGTTACCAAGATGTTCAAAGAACAACTCGGTAAGACCATGGAGGTTTACATCGACGACATGCTAGTAAAGTCAAAAAAGAAAGAGGATCACATTGACCATCTGAAGGAAGTATTCAAGATATTAAGGCAATACGGAATGAAACTGAATCCCGAAAAATGCGTCTTCGGCGTAACTTCAGGAAATTTCCTTGGTTTTCTGGTGTCACAAAGGGTATCGAAGTCAACGCGGATCAGATCAGGGCCATCGAAGAAATACCGAAAACATTAACCAGCAAGAAGCAGGTGCAGAAATTAACAGGACGAATAGCCGCCATGTCAAGTTTTATTTCACGATCGTCGGACAGGTGCCATAAGTTCTTCAATGTGCTAAGGAAAGACCACGGACTATAGTGGAATTCAGAATGCATCGACGCCTTGAGAAAGCTGATAGCATATCTATCTTCGCCACCCCTACTCGTCAAGGCAGACCCGGGCAAATGCATACTGGTGTACCTAGCAGTCTCCGAAGTCGCGGTAAGTGCAGTCCTGATCCGCAAAAACAAAGGTACGCAATCTGCGATTTACTATATTAGCAAAACCTTAATTGATGCCGAAACAAGGTACCCTCACCTTGAGAAACTAGATTTGGCATTAGTCGTAGCTTCACAAAAGCTTAGACCATATTTTCAACGTCACCCCATAAAAGTGGTGACGACCTTCCCCCTCAGGGCCATACTACACAAACCCGAACTATCGGGCAGATTAGCCAAATGGGCCATTAAATTAAGCAAGCACGACATAACATACCAATCGCGAACTGCTATTAAGTCACAGGTGCTCACCGATTTCGTCACTGATTTCAGAGCAGAAATATTGCCTAAAGTAGAGAAGGAGGCGCTCCACGCTTCCGCACATTCCGACCTCTGGGTCCTCTACACCGACGGCACATCTAATGCATTGGGATCGGGACTGGGACTCGTCCTCGAAGTTCCTACGGGCGAAGTAATTCGCCAGTCCATACGATGCTCCGAGATGACTAACAACGAGACCGGGTATGAAGCTGTGATTGGAGGATTGAAATTAGCCCTCAAATATGGCGCTCGACGATCGTCCTCCATTGCGATTCTCAACTCGTGGTGATCAAGTCACCGGGACTTTCCAAATCAAATAACAGAGACTACAAAAGTACCAGTCAAAAATTCACAAACTGCTACCAGAATTCGATGAATGTCGCCTCGACTAAATATCCAGGGCGCAGAATATCGAAGCAGATGGCCTCGCCAAGCTAGCGGCAGCCACAAAAAATATCAACAAGGAAAACGTGGTCACTCTTCTCCATTCCGCACTAGACCAAGTCGGGGTACATTTCGTAAACCTAACTTGGGACTGGCGCAACCGTCCCATAACATATTTGCAGGATGGAAGGCTCCCACAAGATAAGAAAGAAGCCAAAAAACTTCGAATACAGGCAGCCAGATACAGCCTCATAAACTGTAATCTTTACAAGAGAACATTTGGCGGCCCCGCGGCCAAGTGTCTTGGGACAAATAAAACAAGGCGAGTACTAGAAGAAGTATATGAGGTGCATTGCAGCGCCCACACGGGAAACCGCACCCTCGTCTGATGCCTCATCCGCGCCGGATACTACTGGCCCACAATGAAAAAAGAAGATGCGGACTACGTCAGAAAGTGTGAGCAGTGTCAAAAATACGCCCCAATGATACACCAAGCAGGAGAACTCTTGCATTCCGTCATTTAACCATGGCCATTCATAAAGTGGGGGATGGATATTGTCGGACCCCTCCCGGTAGGACGAGGTAAGGTACGCTTCATTTTGGTTTTAACTGACTATTTTTCTAAATGGGTGGAAGCAGGTGCGTACACTCAAATACGTGAGCAAGTGGTCATCCCGTTCATATGGAAAAATATAATATGCCGCTTCAGCATCCCTAAAGAAATCAGGTGTGACAACGGATCTCAGTTCGTCGGAAAGAAAACAACCAAGTTTTTCGAAAAATGGTACATCAAGCGAATACTCTCCACACCATACCATCCCGCTGGCAATGGCCAAGCCGAATCCTCCAATAAAGTAATACTGAATATATTGAAAAGAAGCTCGAGGACGCCAAAGGGCTATGGCCTGAACTACAACTAGAAGTACTATGGGCATACCGCACTACGCCAAAAACTAGCACAGGCGAGACGCCATATTTGCTAGTATACGGGACTGACGCAGTTATACCCGTCGAGGTCGGAGAGCCTAGCTTGAGATACTCCAACGAAAGCGGACCAAACAACGACAAAAGTAGGCTACAAGATCTGGATGAAGTCGAAGAACGAAGAGATATGGACCACATTGTAGACATGTGATTTTTGACCCTCTCCAAGATTTTTTATATTTTAGCATGTAAATATTTAATGTAGGCCTAATATAGCTGTTTCAGCCATTTTTGAATTCTTTCCTTTATTTTCGTCATAAAAATAAAAAATTACAAAAAATATATTAGCTTACATATCTTTCATAAATTTAAATAAGAATTATACAAAAATAGTACCTTATTTTTATCTTTACATAATCTTGGAAATACAAAAAAATATATAATAGTTTCATGTTAGATTTTGCATTGTGTACTATTTTTATCTTATTTTAAAAGGAGTCAATTAAGGTGTTGGATCACAATTTTAAGAGTTTTAGAGCCTAATTCTTGGCCCAATATCCAATACCCATTAAGCCAACCCTAGGGACCCTTCTAGACTCTTCTTTGGAACAAAAAAAGTAAATAAAAAGACCCTAAGGACTTAACACAACAAGACCTAAGGACTAATTGGCAAAGTACACAAAATATAAACCTAATCCCTACCCCTATATAATAGCACCTATACCTAAAATAAACCTAGACCATATACAACAAAGAACGCCCAAAAATCTGAAGGTGAGCGCCGCAATTCACCATACCCCACCCCCATCGTTCCTCTATTCTTCTCCACAGCATCAGTCGCAAACAGAAGAGAGGCGGAGTTTCATCTTCCTCACACCCCTCTCACAAGATAGCAGCAACCCTAGGACCCCTAACCCAGCAAGCAAGTTTCAGCCGTTAATCGCCCATCGAGAGCAGTTGATGCTCTTTTCGTCTTCCTCTTCCAGCAGCTCGCCGGAAAAATGAGCTCCATTAGCTTGCCGGATTAACGAGCTCCAGCCGAGCAACAACGAACCAGAGCACCGAACGCTTCTGCTCATTGCAAAATCTCCACCATCCCACGATATTAACTCCATTACCTCACACC
Source organism: Nicotiana attenuata (assembly GCF_001879085.1). NCBI lineage: Eukaryota > Viridiplantae > Streptophyta > Magnoliopsida > Solanales > Solanaceae > Nicotiana > Nicotiana attenuata. Next base: position 158,140 of record NW_017672404.1, on the reverse strand, counting down.
AGAACCTGTTGGAAACCAGCGGCAACAGCTGCCATAACTGGCTGGAAATCCAGCAGAAACTTAGAGCACGTAACTCCATCACCTCTCCTGTTCGAGTAGGATTCGAGGTCGCCGGTTGGTTGTTCCGTTCGGCGTCTCCGGTCGTAACTCTGGCTTCGGGTTCATTATTCCCGTTGATGTCTTTGTCCTGATTTACAAGAGAATTTTCAAAGAGTTTGTAAGTCTCCTGTTTCTGTTTTCATTTGGATTTGTTTTTTTTGTTTAGTATCTTGTTTTATTTTCTTAGTTCTTTAATAAATATGTACTACTGGCTTCTACTGTATTATGCTTTGGTATTGTGATTTTCTTTTTGGTTTTGATAAAGGTTCTAAATCTGATTGTTGAAGAATTTGTAAAGATTAATCTTTTCGCTAGGAAAATATGTGGGTACAAATAAGAAAGTGTACTGTTTCTTGGCCTGTTTGGTTTGAATTATTTAGGAAATTTATTCTTAGACAAATGGTAAAATATAGTCAATTCAATGAAATGATGGTTTTATTTGCTCAATATCTTTTGGACATTAACAAGACACTAATTCTGATTGTGATATGAGATTGTTTTGAAACAGGTAAATTGATCCAAACCAAAAATACCCGTATTGTAATGAACATTCGTAGTTTGCTTGAGTTGAATACAATCTTTTGAAATTAGAAATCGAGGCGTGCCATTTAGTAAATTTTCATGGCCCTCGCAAAGTTGCTAACGCGTAGTTGCTTTAGGCGCGTTATTTTAATAATTTACTTTCCTAAACTCGGGTGCGCATTTATGTCACCCAAATCCAAATCTCAACGTTAGATAAAACGTGTTGCGAACTGCGGGTGCATTTATGTGACGCGGTTCAAGACATGTTTTAAATAACGTTGAAATCTTCCTTAAAAATAACTAAATAAAGCGGTTAAAGTTAAAATTTGCACATAGGTTCATAATTGTTTAAAATCAGATAATTTAAGTCGAATATGACAGTTGAGCGACCGTGCTAGAACCACGGAACTCGGGAATGCCTAACACCTTCTCCCGGATTAACAGAATTCCTTACTCGGATTTCTTGTTCGCGGACTGTTAAACAGAGTCAAACCTTTCCTCGATTCGGAATTCAACCGGTGACTTGGGACACCATAAATCTCCCAAGTGGCGACTCTGAATCTCTTAATAACAAATCGCGTTTCGATTGTCCTTTAATTGGAAAAACTCCTTTATTATACCCTCTTCCGGGGGTGTAGTAGAAAAAAGGAGGTGTGACAGCTCTGGCGACTCCGCTGGGGATCATGAACCCAGAACCTTTTGGTTCAGGGTTCAAGAATTCGAGCTTAGAATAATTGTTGTATTTGGGTTTGTTTATTATCTGATATTTTACATGTTGGGCTTAATGTGCAAAATGTTGCTTTTTACCGCTTTTGATATTATCTGAACTGTATATATAAAACTGTTACGGAACCCTTCTCTTCTCATCTCCGGGGATGTGCTCGCTGGTCGAGACTCCCTATTCTGTTAGTGTCATACCTTAAAATAAGAAAGAGGCCGGACAAGTTACTAAGCCGGATGGCCTTTTGGCTCCCGGTACGTAGCCCCCTCCTCGACTCAAGTTGTCCGCTTGGGTACACAGTCTAGAACATATACCCAGGTTTTGAACCTAGAATAACTCAGCCTCATGCTGGATCCCTAGTAGGAACGCTTGTTTGCATCATGTGCATTTGACTTAGGGGACTCAACACAGGGGTTGGGTCCGTCTAGGACAGGTATACCCAAAATAACAGACCATCCTGATGCATCCTATGTGCTACATGTTGCATTTATTCAAGGGTAAAATGTCATTTGGCGGACCAATGATAGCTTAGGGCAAATGAAAAATGAAAAAAAACAATGAAAAAAAAAGAAAAGAAAAGAAGGAAAAAAAAAGAGAGGATGAAGTGTGAAAATAAAGCAAGTAGATCCAATTATGTCTTTTGCCACATTGTGTTAAGAAAAAAAAAGAGCTCAAAAATTCAAAAAAAAAAAAGATTTGCACTTTTCACCATTTCCCAAAAATCAAAAATAAAAAAAAAAGGAAAAATAAAATCCAAAAAGATTTTGCATGTTTCATCATTTTCAAGAAAAAGACAAAAAATATGTTTTCTCTAAGTTAGTTGTTTTTTTTAATTTTCGCCCGTATCCAATCTGCCCGAACTACGCATACCCGATTCTCGTCTCTCGGGACGGGATACGTAGGCAACCCACATAGGGTCCGGTCTTCTTAGTAAGCTTAGGTTTTTTGGCTTTGCGGGGTCTTAGCCAAATTTTACACTTCTAGCCACCTTTTGGCTAAATAAGTCATTTTGCAAAAATAATGGCAACCATGTCTTGCATGTGTCTAAGAGGGAATGTTATTGCCTCACATAGTGTTGGTTTAAGTTTTCTCATACAGGTGTGAATTTACTAACCGGAGTTTGAGCAGGACAGATACCCCAGGACCGCTGCATTCAGGAGTTACTTAAGGAGATTTACCCTTATTTTTATTTTTAGTTATTTTTGGGTATTTTTTTTATCGTCTTTTACTTTCTAAGTTTTGTACAGAGATGTCAAGTTTTTGTCATTGTACTTTTTATTTTATATTTGACAAGGTGTGGTGTAATTCAAAATCCAAAAAAAGGGGAGATGTTGCATTTTATATTCCGTTATAAGTTTTCTTTAGAATACTAGTTCTAGAAATGAAAAAATTTGAGGTTGTTCTTCCTTAAGGCAATTAATATCTAGGAATTAAAATAAATTGTTTTTATGTTTCCTTTAGTATATTAGGACCAAAATTTAAAAAAAAAGATGAAAGAGAGTTTTCTTTTAGTACTTCTTTAAAAGCTTTCTTTAAGGTGTTAATTCCAAAATCCAAAAGATTTTCTTTTGAGGTGTTTCTTTGAGAAATTAGTGAAAAATGAAAAAACAATTCTTTTTATTTTCATTAGAACTTTAGGATATTGTACATAAAAAAAAGATACTTTATCTCTTGTTTATCATTAGAATTTCTTCTTGGGGGCAATCAAAGTTGAAATCCAAAACATTTTGTTGCTTGTTTCGAAATATTGTGTCAGGATATCAAATGAAAATTCAAAATATGTTTCTATGGTTTATTCTTTAGATTTTCTTCTTTTCTTAAAAAAAAAAGTCAGTTTGTCTACTCTATTCTCGATCTTCCAGAACTACGCAAAGATCTGATTCATGCGGGGTCATGATACGTAGGCAACCTACATAGGGTTCGATCGCATCATTTTTTTTTAAATTATTAAAAGAAAAGGAAAGGAAAAAGGGGGGGGGGGGGGAATATCAAGGAAAATAAAAGAGAGAAGAAAGAAGAAAGAGAGGTGAAGTCATGGGATGTGAGAAATGAGAGGGAAGAAAAGAGTGATAATCCGAAAGGAAAAAGGAGGAAGGAAAATGAGCGAGTTAAAGAAGGACGAGGAAAGAAAAGAAAGGAGAGAGGCGAAATGAACAAATTGGGATGATGCCAACTGACCTTGTACCCTCGAAGTCATTTTAGAACCGATACTGTGGCTAGGTGCATTGCACGTAAAGTAAAAATTATCTTATGTTAAATATCCTAACGCTAACGTGATGGCTTCATTTTGTTGTGATCATATCAGAAAGGTGGTTGGTTTGTGGTTTTAAAGTGGTAACTCTTCTCTACAACACAAAGGCAAAAGACAATGGCAGAGAACAACAAAACTGAGTGGGTTGATACCAATGCCCGAAATCAGCTGATTGAACAGGACAACGGGTTGGTAGAAGAGGTAAAGATGTTAAGACAATACATGGCAGATATGTATCAGGCCTGGATGACTGGGAAGGCACCACCCCCGCCACCACCCAGCTTCCTAGACGCTGTCCTTACCCAAACTCCAGACACAGCACCAGGCGATCCTCCACCCTCTCCATATTTACCCGCTTATCACAGCTTTCCCAGCCGCCCTAGCAACTCGATCACTCGTCGTCCAACTACCTTTTCCCAAAAGTGCCCTCCGGTCACATCCACTGTTCTCGACAATGAACACCCGCCCAAAGCTCATAACGCCCAATATTACTCCTCCGAGGTTGCTCAGAAGGTTCCCAACTCGCACAAGCAAGGCCCACAGGATGAGCCCCATGTTTAAGATGGAGAATTCACAGGAAGAGAAGGGTCAGATGGGGTACCCAGGAAGCTGAAAAGCGTAGAACAGTCCTTAAGGGACAAGCAAGGAATAAGGGATCAGGGTATCGTGGATTACAAAGAACCGTCCGTGTCTCCTGACATTCGCCTACCCATGGGGTTTAAAGTACCAAAATTCAGCTTGTATAATGGATCTGGGGATCCGGTAGCCCACCTAAAGGTTTATTGCAATAAAATGAGAAGTGTTGGAGAGAAAGATGACCTGATGATGGGGTATTTCAGTGAAAGCCTAACCGGGGCAGCTTTGGACTGGCATGGGTGTCAAAATGTCGATAAGTGGCTTACATTAGGTGACATGGCTCAAGACTTTGTTCGATACTTTCAATGCAAATCAAGTGTTACCCTAGACCGCTCCCCGCTATCTAAGATGGAAAAGAAGCCAGAGGGAAAGCTTTAGGGAGTTTGGACTCAGATGGAAGGAGCAAGCTGCTCGAGTCAGTACCCCGATTGGTNATCTGGTAATATGTGCCCAGCTACCAAACTGGGGCAGAAAATTTTCTTTGTTTTGTCTATTTTGTTGAAGTCAGGAGCCCGCCTGGAGAACAGAGGCATATATTTCAAGTTTTAGCAGTCAGGAGCCCGCCTGGAGAACAGAGGCATACATTTCAAGTTTTAGCAGTCAGGAGTCCGCCTGGAGAACAGAGGCACACATTTCAAGTTTCAGCAGTCAGAAGCCCACCTGGAGAACAGAGGTATTACAATTCAAGTTTTAGTTTTCAAATTCTTATTAATATCCGGTAATGTGATACCCAGCCACCAAACTGGGGCAGAAGATTTTCTTTGTTTTGTCTATACTGTCGAAGTCAGGAGCCCGCCTGGAGAACAGAGGCATACATTTCAAGTTTCAACAGTCAGGAGCCTGCCTGGAGAATAGAGGCATATATTTCAAGTTTCAGCCGTCAGGAGCCCGCCTGGAGAGCAGGGAATACAAATCAAGTTCAGCAGTCAGGTGTCCACTTGGAGATAGGGGCATCATCCCAAAATACAGTTCAGCAGTCAGGCGTCCACCTGGAGAAAGGGAAAGCATCTCAGATTACAATTCAAGTCAGCAACAAAAGAAGCTCATGGCAAAAATGCGAGTCAACAGTCCAAGGTGATCAACAGAAGTTAGTCACAATAAAGAAAAAAGGAGAAGGGCAAGAAGTTAATCCTAATGCAGAAGTTGATGGAAGATGTGGGCTGCTTACGACATGACTGAAGTCACAAGCATGGTGTGGTGTCCGGGTTTGGTCCAAAAAGCTGAGGAAGAATGAACTAGCACCTGCAACTAGCAAGGGTCAAGGTTCAAATCCAAAGTCTGCATGAAGAACCATTCAAGACTCGAGATCAAGCTTCTGAAGACTTATAGATAGGAATCTTGTAACTCATAGTTGACAGGCTTAGCTAGTGTTTTCATTTCTTTTGATTTTGATGTAATAGCAGGACCGTGGACCGGAACCTCGGCGGAACGGCACCTCGACTGGCTCTCCACCTCGGCATACTCCATCATCTCATTCACTTCTGAACTAGACGTGGCCTGATTCCTTTATAGCCAAGGATATGTAGGCAGCTCAGATACCAGGGCTCGGTTACATTCCCCTTTTCTCAATTTTAGTCTCCCCCAAATAAGGGTCGGGTCAAAAAACCTGTCTAGTCGTTCTTTGTCTGAAAACTCTTCGCGTTTCCAGTCAAAGAGGGGCAGCTGTAGACATGTGATTTTTGACCCTCCCCAAGATTTTTCATATTTTAGCATGTAAATATTTAGTGTAGGCCTAACATAGCTATTTCAACTGTTTTTGACTTCTTTACTTTATATTTGTCATAAAAATGGAAAATTACAAAAATAAAAAATATTAGCCTACGTATCTTTCATAAATTTAAAAATAGTACTTTATTTTTATCTCTACATAATCTTGAAAATACAAAAAATATATAATAGTTTCATGTTAGCTTTTGCATTGTGTAGTATTTTTATCTTATTTTAAAGGGAGTCAATTAAGGTGTTGGATCACAATTTTAAGACTGTTAGAACCCAGTTCTTGGCCCAATTCGGATTAGTCCCATTAAGCCTAGGGACCTTTCTAGACTCTTCTTTGGGATAAAAACTAATAAAAAGACCCTTAAGGACTTAAACTCAAAAGACCTAGGAGC
>NW_017672404.1:89312-151641 GCF_001879085.1 Nicotiana attenuata | reverse complement strand
CACCACTCAATCCGTGGCATTCCCGGCATAGCCAACGTCGTCGTCTTAGCGCAATACCCCAACATAACACAACACTGAGACAACCAGTCTATACCCAATATCACACGCAAAATCTAACATACCAAGCAACAAAGATCCACTCGGGTCTCCAAACCTCCAACAGTTACCACACAAGACCGATATACGCGGTCCACAACCACGACCTAACCTGTTTATGAGAACTCCCACGTCTCCAATTCCACACAGCACGGGAATCACCATGTACGATCCCGAACTCCAACCGTCCGAATATAACACACCTCTAATACACAATCATCCTACGAGAGGTACTCCTATAATTCTTCCGTGCCATCAAGCAAACTCGAATATTTGACGTCGATCCAACAAGAGAGTGCCGCAATACTAATGAAGTATCATTAACTCAATCACATTGCCCTTTTCTTCATTGCAAAATCTCCACCATCCCACGATATTAACTCCATTACCTCACACCAGAACCTGTTGGAAACCAGCGGCAACAGCTGCCATAACTGGCCGGAAATCCAGCAGAAACTTAGAGCACGTAACTCCATCACCTCTCCTATTCAAGTAGGATTCGAGGTCGATGGTTGGTTGTTCCGTTCGGCGTCTCCGGTCGTAACTCTGGCTTCGGGTTCATTATTCCCGTTGATGTCTTTGTCCTGATTTACAAGAGAATTTTCAAAGAGTTTGTAAGTCTCCTGTTTCCGTTTTCATTTGGATTTGTTTTTTTTGTTTAGTATCTTATTTTATTTTCTTAGTTCTTTAATAAATATGTACTATTGGCTTCTACTGTATTATGCTTTGGTATTGTGATTTTCTTTTTGGTTTTGATAAAGGTTCTAAATCTGATTGTTGAAGAATTTGTAAAGATTAATCTTTTCGCTAGGAAAATATGTGGTTACAAATAAGAAAGTGTACTGTTTCTTGGCCTGTTTGGTTTGAATTATTTAGGAAATTTATTCTTAGACAAATGGTAAAATATAGTCAATTCAATGAAATGATGGTTTTATTTGCTCAATATCTTTTGGACATTAACAAGACACTAATTCTGATTGTGATATGAGATTGTTTTGAAACAGGTAAATTGATCCAAACCAAAAATACCCGTATTGTAATGAACAATCGTAGTTTGCTTGAGTTGAGTACAATCTTTTGAAATTAGAAATCGAGCCGTGCCATTTAGCAAATTTTTATGGCCCTCGCAAAGTTGCTAACGCGTAGTTGCTTTAGGCGCGTTATTTTAATAATTTACTTTCCTAAACTCGGGTGCGCATTTATGTGACCCAAATCCAAATCTCAACGTTAGATAAAACGTGTTGCAAACTGCGGGTGCATTTATGTGACGTGGTTAAAGACATGTTTTAAATAACCTTGAAATCTTCCTTAAAAAAAACTAAATAAAGCGGTTAAAGTTAAAATTTACACATAGGTTCATAATTGTTTAAAATCAGATAATTGAAGCCGAATATGACAGTTGAGCGACCGTGCTAGAACCACGGAACTCGGGAATGCCTAACACCTTCTCCCGGGTTAACAGAATTCCTTACTCGGATTTCTGGTTCGCGGACTGTTAAACAGAGTCAAACCTTCCTCGATTCGGGATTCAACCGGTGACTTAGGACACCATAAATCTTCTAAGTGGCGACTCTGAATCTCTTAATAACAAATCCCATTTCGATTGTCCTTTAATTGGAAAAACTCCTTTATTATACCCTCTTCCGGGGGTGTAATAGAATAAAGGAGGTGTGACACACATAAGAACGGTAGCCCAAAAGCAACAAGTAGAAAGGTACTACAACAAGAAGGCCAAAGTACGACCGCTCAAGGTCGGAGATTACGTCCTCAAAGCCAAAACAGAAGCGGCGAAAGACCCTAATAAGGGAAAACTGGGACGGACCATATAAAATCACGGCGGCAGCGAACAAAGGAGCATTCCAGTTAGAGACAATGGAGGGAAAACTACTCCAAAACAATTGGAATGTCGCCCATCTCAAATACTTCCACTTCTGAAAGGAGGCTCCACCTAAGTCGTACTCTTTTTCCCTCATTCGAGTTTTGTCCCAATCGGGTTTCCTCGGTGTGGTTTTTAATGAGGCGGCAAAGGGGGACGTCTCGAGGTTCAAAGTATTGTTCATTACCCCGCCCGTCAACGTGTTCTCCAGGCCGAGTAATGAAGGGACTGGATATAGATAATCAATTCTCCATTGTATGTACAAAGTCGACATGTGTTTCCTACAAGAATATAATCAAATCTCCATTGTATGTATAAATTTGACATGTATTTCCTACGGGATCATGATCAAACCTCCAATGTGAGTAATATCCCAATGGCCAAGGCCATCGATAAAAATATGAGTTCGACCTCGCTTGAACTACGACGGGATACTACTTCGACGATAGTTCGAAGCAACATCCCAATGGCCAAGGCCATCGACAAAAATATGAGTTCGACCTCGTTCGAACTATGACGGGATACTACTTCGACGATAGTTCGAAGCAACATCTCAATGGCCAAGGCCATCTACGAGAATACGAGTTCGACTTCACTTGAACCACGATGGGATCCCACTTCGATGATCGTTCGAAAGTAGCATCCCAAAGGCTAAAGCCACTGCCAAAAGAAAAAGGAATCAACCTCACCCAAAAGCTAAATCGGCTTGACAGTTCGACAGGTACCCCGGATACCATAGATGTTGCAAAGATCATCACCGACTCGACAAAACAAATTATACATTACATCAAAATGCTACTTACACCTATCTTTACAACGGGCTCAAGAATGCCCCTTACAAAAGACCCAAAACAAAAAGAAAGTACAAACAAAAGGCTATACGTCACCCCCGGTTGGGTACGCATCTTCGTACCAAGAGCCAGAAGCAAGATGATTCTCATCATCAGAGTTGATGTCATCCCCATCAGGTGTAAGATGGTCGTACCTGCATGCCTCCCGAGCTGCACGAGCTTCAATATGCACGACCTGAAGTTCTGCTTCAGTTGCCCTCCCCTCGGCATGAAAAGCCTTGAACACGTCAAGCCGGGCCTCAGCATGGACCCACAACTCATATAAGCGGCGAGGCACGACCGGATCGGCCGAGGCACGAGACGTAGAAGGTTGTGAGCATCGACTTGCATCCTCCGCTCTCAGCGAGGCTACTTGTCCATTCAATGCAGATAGTTCCGACTCCAACTCCTTAACATGCCCCTCATGCCCCGCGACTTTAAGCTTAGAGGCCTCCTTCTCCTCGGTCAGCTCCGACCTACAAACACGGAGGGTATTCTCCAAGGCCTCCGTTCCATAAATAGCCATCGCCAGCTTATCAGCACCGACGCTCAGTTCGCCCTTAAGCCCCTCAATCTCCACCGCCTTCGTACCCAATTCGGCGGTCAAACTGGCCACCTTTGCTTGTAAGTCGGCATTCTCGGCCATCACCCCCTGCTTAACTCAAGCTCATCCTCCTTCACCTTAAGGGAGGCCTTAAGTTCACTATTTCAAGTGACAGCCTTCATAAGCTCCTCATCTCGCTCCCTCATCTCCTCGACCTTGCGCGCCAGTTGGTCCTCCCTCTGTTTGAGTCCTTCGCGGAACAACTGAAAATCAGGGTCCTGATTATAAATATCAGCCATTGCATGATGCTTAGCGTGATACTATTGATATTTGGAAGACATCCTCCCGTAAATGGCCGTCCTCTTCCTCTCCCGACGCTCGGGCTCGATCTCCATGATAAGGGTTTAGCTAAAAAAAAAGAAGTTAAAGATAAAAACACAGGTCGACAATCATAAACGTAAGCCCAACGACGAAAAGGAAAAGAAAGGCACCTACCCGTAAGGCCATGCCGGCGACGTTCTGAGACAACTCCATGTCTCTCATCACCCTAAGCACCTCGCTCTCAGGGGAAGCACATAGAGGGGCTAAATCAGACGCCACTTGATCGCAGTTCGACAACAAGTTGTAGTCCCCTGGGATAACTATGTGATGATCAGATCCTTCCACTCTGACCTTCACGTGAGTATTGCGACCTACGAACTCACGAACGTCCTTCGGGTCAACATCTGAACCTGAGCCTTCGCCCTCGACACGAAGACCTCCTCCAACATTGGATGACGGGCCACCATCAGCAGAGCGCACGGAGCCGGCCCCTGGGTAAATTCCTTCCATTTGGGGAGATCTCCCCGCTAAAATGGCATCGGACATAAATGTGGGAACAGGCGCCGTCTGCGACGCCCTACTTCTACCAGCGTCCACGGCCACATCCTTCCCAAGCTCTATTCTCCTTCTCTTTCTTGACAACGACTCGTCCCCGTTAGAGGATTCGTCCAAGAGATGTGGGGTGGTACTGAAGAAGCCTCCTCCCTCACGACCATGTCCCAATAGGAACCTTCTACTTGAATCGGTTGAGGACAACCCCCTCGAAAAGACTCATTCAAAGAAAACTGCATTCCTGCTGCAGCGACGGCCTGTCTGAATGCAGGGACTGGCGCCCTCCGCCTGGAAGCTCCTCGACCTATCGTCATGAAGAGTCGTATCAATAGACGATGATATATAGCCAACAAAATGATAAGGGGGGAAAAATTTACCGGATGGAACTCTCGGTCCATAACGTTTTATGAAGGCGGGCCAATCTCGGGTTTTTACTGCATGGGGCAACAGAGGGGCTACCCAATCCCTTATGCCAGGATAGGGCGGAGCGGACGTCCCATAGCTGCAAATGAGAAGCAAAAAAACCCTATAATGAATGTAGATGAAGAGGGAGTAAAATGAGTGGCGACACTTACAAGTCTCATTCCACCGCTCCGGGAACCTGGCGGAGTCAAAAACAATGTGTTCAGTTTTGACAAAGAAATACTTATGCCAAAACTTGTGACTTGCCCGGTCGTCAGTCCCAACCACCAGCCCTTTTGTTCCACGGTGCCTCAAATGCACCATAGTACCCCTGTGGAAGCTGGGTGAGAACAGGTGCAAGAGGTGGTGAACAGTAACCTCGCATTCTGCCAACTCCGCATACTTTGTCACATCAGGAGTATCTTGAGCGTATATGGCAAAAGTTGTGTCGGGCAAACTTGGTAGAATCGACAGAACTCTTCCGCTAATAGGAGGAAGGGGAAAGAATAACCAATCACGAAACGGTATTTGTAGAAAGCGCAGTATCCAGGTCTGTGGACCTCTACGAAATCCCTTCCCGCTGGAACTATGTCAACATAAGCGGGGATACCATACTTTGCACGAAGAGCGTCAATGTGAACCTGTTCTATTTCAGAGAGTACGGGGGTAGGAGTACAAGGAGGATCTTTGAGGAAGTCGCTCCGAGACATGGGGTGTCTTGGCAGTAACTCCTCCGCCGTAGGAAGACTATCCCCTTCTTCTACCACCATATCCTCACCGCTTGAGGAGGGGCGCCATGGAAAACGGGGGTGGCCTCAGAAACCCCTTCATGAGATCGATGTGATCTTGGCATGTTTTCGATGAAAGAGGTATTGACGCAGCAAAAAAGAAGAAATTGTGAATGAAGAATGGAAAAAGAAGAAGCAGAAGGCTGATAGGACAAACTCGTAGGAATAAGGAGGGGTAATCAGAAATGAAATGGCCAAGAATTTTTGAAAAAACAAACCCTCCACCTATTTATAGGATTGGGTGGCGCCAGAATCGAAGCGGTAGGTCGCAGAATGGCACCAAAATCGAAGCGACAAGCCATCAATCCCTGTCTCGAAAACACGCATAATGATGACGCACGTGAAGATGACATCATTTCCTGGTAAAGTGCATTAACTGGTGTCTTGTTAAGCACACTGACCATCCACCATTGGCCAGGCCGTAATGCCTCGTAGGGTCAAATTTCTCCGTAAGAACGCATGGTGTCCGCTCATCGAGGACGCACCAAGTTGCAACCTCGACAAGCGGAGGGACTAACTGTATGGGTCCAAATTTGAACAACCCCGACCGTTGATGAGTACGACGAACGACGAGATCCTCGCAGCTCAATATCTTGCAGAGGACGACCTTAAGGTGAATAAGAAATTGTACGACTCTTGCAGTAGTGCAGGCCCTTTAGGGGACATTAAGAATATTCTTTCGAATATTCCCTGTAACTTGTCTTTTAGAGCCTAGAAGGGTTTTTGTTCCTTATATATAGAGCGTAAAACAACCTTGTAAGGGCGCTGGGCACTTTTCCTAACCCATAACACTTGCTATAAACTTGCTTACAAAAAACGACTGAGAGGATTATCGTTTAAAAGGTTTTTGGTCTTGATAAAGAATTCTCATCACCCATATTCTCCTTATCTATCTTTTGTTCTAGAGATTATTATACTTAGCTAAGATTTACCCCTTCATTTTCTTTGATTGATTTATTCAAAAAGGTTCCGATATCATTTGAGTCAAACAAACAAAACATTGATGAGTTACGTTATGGAATTATATGACATCCAAGAGGAAAAATTTTCCTGTTTTATATAAAGCCTATTCTCACCTAAGTAAAAATTGGGTGGTCAGATTGGGGTCTCAGTATGGAGTGGACTTTGTTGTGTATCGTCATCATCCAGCTTTGATTTATTCCGAATATGTTGTGCTTGTTTTATCGGCACAAAATGGTAATGCCAATGGTCGTTTAAGGGTTTGGTCCGACTTCCAGTGCACTCTTCGACTATATGGAAGTGTAGCGAAAACGTTGCTTGTTCTTAATATTGTCTGTTAGTCTCTAAAGTTACTTTAAATTTATAACAGATACTTCAAATGGCCGGGCTCAGTATATTCAAAATTTGACTATCAGAATTTGCAGGTAATATATATAATGTAAGTTTATTTTTCTTTTTTTGGATTTTAATTCACTTTCTTTTAGATTTTTTTCCATAAACTTTCTGTACTAGCTTGATGCCTTTATGTGTTCTTATCTATGAAGATTTGTGTGTGACTGGTAATTTCGATTTTGAGGATATATAGAGTCACTTCTCAATGAGTATCAGTTCAAGGACTCCTTATATATCACTAAGACAAGGAATGTCTTTCTTGTGAAAAGTATTACTACAATAAGATGTGAAAACTAGAGGTAACTATATATTTGTGCTACAATTGCTTGAAAATTAACACGAACTAAATATCAATTTGGAATAAAAGTAGAACGTTATTACAACTCGAAGCCTCAAATATAAACTCGTGTACTAGTTCAAATGTCATAAAACTTGCATAAAATTCTGAGTACGACATTGCTTGTTGTAGTGGAAGAAACTCTTGATCACTAAAATGTTTATACAGCAATTTGCAGTGCTTTTAGTCCAATGTGTTGCAGCCCATGTAATAAATTTATATTCAGATAGTAATTTGCTTTCGAGATATAGGCTTACTTCTAGATTGGTGATGCAATGTGGTGAGTATATTTTTAGCATTAAGTCATAAATCAAAATTAATAAATGGATTGGTTTCAAATTAAACCTGATAAAACAAAAATTGGTAACTACACATTTTATTTACCAAGTAAAATTTACAAAACATTCTATTCTTTAGTTTGATCTTGGACATCATCCCCAGATTCAAACTATACCTCGCAATGCTATGTCTTCTAACTACTATTCTAATTACATGACATTAGGGTAGTAATTAAGAATTAATAATCTCTTCTTCAACCTTTGCATCATGCTGCCTCGACCATGAATTTGAACTAGTTGTCGAACAATTGCTTCAATGCTCCTCTGTTTCTCTTGGAATATCCTTGAGTTCCTCTCTTACCATATGCAATAGACTGCGCCAGCTAGGGTCATTCTGTATACTTATGTTGTAGAGCTCCTTCCTTTGTAAAAAATTTAAAAAGATAAAGGCGCTAGTAGTGCTAAAGCATAACTTTTTGGAAAACCATCAGAGATCATTGTTAATGCCACAAACCAAAAAAAAAAGGCCTTAGCCTCCACGAGAATTGTTCAATTATCCACATTAAATTATAAAGGATGATGTTCAATTCTAGTAGTAGTATTTTAATATTTATTTTTGGTTTCTAAAAGCCTTATCCTTGCTTATATAATTGTATTAATGTCACTGTCATTTCATATAGCTTCTTTCTTTCTATTTAACCATCTAAAGGAAGCCTCCTGACCTAATTAATTCATATTATTAGGTCGAGGTCGTGCTCAAGATTGAAGAAACTAACGGGCGAGCTGAGTAATCGGAGCCGAGGTCGGGAACTCAGGCCAGTAATAACGGCTAGATTAGTATTAAGATACTTTAGGGGAATATTCTATCGAATATTCTCTGCACCTGTACTTTGGGTTAGGCAAAGGGTACGTCCCATATAAATAGAAAGGTAGAGAGAAGAAAAAGAGGCATGTAATATTCTATAGGATAAGAACTCTCTTGAAAAGTTCACTCTCAAGTATAATACAAACACCACCTTTTACAAGAGATTCGATTTGTTATTTATTCCATAGTTCACGCATCAGATCCGAGAAATCTCCATATATTCTCATATTCATTTGTCTTACATCATTGTCAGAAAGAGGAATCATCCACCTCATTCAATATTGGGTGAATCATTCTCTCTATTTACATTTATTGCCATTTAACATATTTATTGCTTACCATTATTCCCCACTCGTTCATAACAGCATCATTTAATACATATTGAAATTAAATCGGTCTAAACACAATCCTATGTTATTTGTACAAACATGTTTCAGATCTAGAATGTATTATGTTTAGCTAGGATTTACCCACTATCTTCTTATTTAATTAATTTAACAAAATATTTCATACTTTTTGGTCAAACAATTTGGCACCGTCTGTGGGGAATTTTCTAGTTAAAATTTTAGTTTCTTCTAGATCTAAAAAAAACTTTGCAAAAACCCTATACTTCCTTGTGTGCACAAATCTAACATAGTAGTCAACGGAGAGGAAAAGAGAAAGGCGATAGCCGACCTCACCACCAACCTCCTCCATACCATCAACGAAGTGGATGAAACTGAGGGCGAAGATATAACACCAAACACCTCTCCCAGGCGAAACAGCTCGCCCCCACCTCACGGTAGCATCACGACCTCGCACGGTAAAGGGGCCTCTACATCCACAACAGAAGAGGCACCACCGGTAGTGAAAAAGCTACTCGAGGTATGGTTGACAAACACGCTAACCGTCTTCCTCGACAAACCCTCTCAGAGCCCGAACAAAGAAGAGGCAAGGGTCGGCATCGCATCAGCAGCTGACGAGCAGCATGCCCCCCTGCAACAGGTATTACTCACAATGTTAGTGATGCAGGTAATGACACCCTCACAGCCATTTTGAGGAAGGTGGAGGAGATGGAGAACAAGAACAAAATGCTCCACAATCAAATGAAGGAGCACCAAGAAAGGGTAGACAAAATACTGGGTGCCCCAAAACTCCTACCAAAGACGCCGGTCAGTTCGTTGAGAAGCCATATAGCAACGAGGCTGCACCACACGCCATACCTAAGACCTTCAAAATTCCGCCGTACATAAAAATATATGACGGCATGACGGACCTTGACGATCATGTGACCCACTATGTCACCGCACTGAAAGGCAATGACCTCGCCAAAGAACAAGTGTCATCCATATTGCTGAAAAAGTTTGGCGAAACCCTAACCGGGGAGCGCTAACTTGGTACTCGCAGTTACCTGTGCGTTCCATAGAAACGTTTGAGAAGATGGCAGACAAGATCGTTACCGCCCATGCCGGGGCCAAGAAAGCAGAGGCGAGGGTGAACAACATATTCGCTATTAAGAAATCGCCTGGCGAGGGACTCAGAGACTTACTTGCCCGATTCAACCGTGTAAGAATGACTCTTCCAAATGTCTCGGAGGGGATGGCGGTAGCCAATTTCCAAAACGGGCTAAACAGGAGTGGTTTGAGGGCGACCAGAAAATTACTTAGCCAACTCATGAAATACCCTCCAACCTCTTGGGATGAGATACGCAACGCCTATTGTGCCGAGGTAAGAGCTGACGAGGATGACCTCAATGGACCTACTCAATGGTTGACCTCGGTCCAAATGGAGTCCAAGAAGGACCGGAGAAGTGACAACAGGAGAGATCTAGTGGGACCCCAGCCTAATCGGGAAAGACATCAGCCCTATGTCAGAGACGCCCTCATACCGTCTCCACGCCACGACGAAGGCCCATCTAGGCCACGAACGAGAACCCACCGAAGTGAGAGAGGTATTGCCCCTTTATTATCTGCTCACAATTTCTGCGTTTCCCCCTTAGAAATAGTCTATGCACTCGAGAAGCTCGGCCCAAAAGTGAAGTGGCCGCAGAAGATGAGATCCGACCCGAGCACCAAAAAGTCGAATGCACTCTACGAATTTCACCAGGAACGGGGTCACAAAACCGAGGACTGTATCGCCCTAAGACAAGAGGTTGTGAACATGCTTCACCAAGGGCACTTAAAAGAGCTGATGAGCGACCCAGGGAGAGACAACTTTGCATAAGGACGTGAACAACACCAGGGACCGCCCAAACCACCTTCCCAGCTCGAACCATTCAAATGATCATCGGAGGAGGCGACGACGCATCAATCAACAGCATGTAGTTCACTACCACCCACAAACTCAAACGGTCAATCACTCATGAACGGTATGACGAACTAGAAGAAAGTATCATCTTCGATAAGTCGGATACCCATGGTTTGGTCTTTCCTCACTATGACGCACTTGTCATTACTTTGCGCGTCTTAGATACTGATGTGAAACGTATTATGGTCGATGACAGGAGCAGTGCGTGCATCATCCACCCTCGAGTTCTCACCAAAATGAAGCTCGAGGATAGGATAGTGCCATACTGCATCACACCGACGAGTTTTAACAATGCAGTTGAGCGGATATCTGGAGAAATCACGCTGCTTGTCCTGGCTGGCGGCGTCACTTTGGAAACCATATTCCACATCATGGACCAGGATACAGCGTACAACGCCATCATAGGTCGACCTTGGATATACGCCATGAAAATCGTCCCCTCTAGCTTATATCAAGTCATCAAATTTCCCACCCCCTGGGAGTATTTAGTATCCGAGGAGAGCAATGCACTGCCCGAGAATGCTACTGCATCGCCCAAGACTGCACGTACACCCAACAACTGAAAGGCAAAGCCGAGGAGGCATAGCAATTAACGAAGTCAGGGTCAGATGGCGATGAAGGGAAAGACGTTATCAGAGACCCCGAAATCGTAGAAGCCACAAGGTCAACCATAGAGGACCTCGACCCCGTCCAACTCGATGATAACGACCACAGCAGGAAAGCTTTCATCGGCCACAAACTCCAAGAACCAGGTAAATTCCGTCAATTCTTAAAAAATAATGTAGACTTGTTTGCTTTTTCTCATGGAGACATGTCGTGCATCCCAAAGGAGATAGCAACACATAAATTGAATGTCGACCCATTCCACCCACCAGTGCGGCAAGTCAGAAGAAAATTCAATGCCGCGATAAATGAAGTTGTCCGCGAGGAGGTGGAAAAATTGCTTGAGAGCGGCTCTATCAGAGAGTCAAAATATCCCCAATGGGTCACCAACGTGGTCACAGTAAAAAAGAAAAACGAGAAATGGCGGATGTGCGTAGACTTCACAGATCTGACCAAAGCGTGCCCGAAAGACTCATTCCCACTGCCCCATATTGACCAAATCATCAATGCAACGGTCGGGCACGAGCTATCAAGTTTCCTAGACGCCTATTCGGGTTACAACCAGATGCTCATGGAGGAGGAAGATTAGGAAAAAACCACTTTCATCACCCACTAGGGGTCGTACTGTTACAGGGTTATGCCGTTCGGGTTGAAAAATGCAGGAGCCACATATCAGAGGCTGGTGACCAAAATGTTCAAAGATCAACTCGGCAAAACCATGGAAGTATATATAGACGACATGTTGGTCAAGTCGAAAAGAAAGGAAGACCACATCGACCACTTAAGGGAGGCCTTCGACATACTTAGGATGTACGGCATGAAACTGAACCCCGAGAAATGCGCCTTCGGTGTAACCTCGGGAAAGTTCCTCGCTTTCTTAGTATCGCAACGAGGCACCGAGGACAACCCCGACCAAATAAAGGCTATAGAGGGAATACCAGAGAACTTGACCAGCAAGAAGCAGGTGCAGAAGCTGATCGGTCGTATAGTTGCCCTGTCTAGATTCATCTCACGGTCCTCTGATAGGTGCCACAAATTTTTTGGCGCACTAAAAAAGGACAACGGACTCCAATAGAATTCCGAGTGCATCGACGCCTTAAAAGAACTGAAGGCGTACCTGTCTTCGTCCCCACTGCTTGCTAAGGCTGAGCCCGGAGAACGTCTCCTCATCTACCTGGCTGTGTTTGATGTGGCGGTAAGCGCAGCCCTTGTCCAAGAAAATAAAGGTACGCGGTCTCTAATCTATTATATTAGCAAAACTTTGGCCAACGCTGAAACGAGGTACCCCCACCTCGAGAAGCTAGCCCTAGCCTTGGTCGTAGCTTCAAGAAAGCTTGGGCCCTATTTCCAATGACACCCCATCTCAGTGGTCATGACCTTTCCTCTAAGGAGCATCTTGCACAAACCCAAGATGTCAGGTAGGTTGGCCAAATGGGCCACAGAACTAAGCGAGCACGATATAACCTATCAGCCGCGGACAACGATAAAGTCGCAAGTACTTGCCGATTTCGTCGCCGAGTTCAGTGAAAAAATAGTGCCCGATGTCAAAAGGGAAGCCACCAGTACCTCCCCCAAAATACACGACCTATGGATTCTATACGCCGATGGCGCCTCTAACATGTTAGGATCTAGACTAAGACTCGTACTCGAGGTCCCAACAGGCGAAATAAGTCGCCAGTCCATACGGTGCCCTGATATGACTAACAATGAGGCCGACTATAAGGTCGTGATTGCAGGATTAAGATTGGCACTCAAAGTACGGAGCACGACGAGTAGTCCTACGATGCGACTCGCAGCTCGTCGTCAATCAAATCACAGGGACTTTCCAAATCAAGGAACAAAGGCTACAGAAATACCAGACCGAAATCTGCAAATTGCTACCCGAGTTCGACAAATGCCGGCTCGATCAAATACCTCGAGCGTAGAACATAGAAGCGGACGGTCTCACCAAACTAGCGGCGGCCACTAAAAGCATAACCGGAGAAGGGAACGTGGTTACTCTCCTCCACTCGTCGATCGACCAAATCGAGGTATGCACTACTAACCTAACTTGGGACTGGCGCAATCGTATTGTCGCATACCTGCAGGACAGCGTGCTTCCAAACGCCAAAAAAGAAGCCAAAAAGCTCCGAATACAAGCAGTCAGGTATAGCGTCATCAATAACGACCTGTACAAAAGGACGTATGGTGGCCCTCAAGCAAAATGCTTGGGAACAAACCAGACACAGAGTGTCCTAGAAGAAGTCCACGAAGGTCACTGCGGGGCTCACACGGGCAACCGAGCCCTAGTCAGATGCCTCATACGAGCAGGATACTACTGGCCCATAATAAAAAAGGAAGCCGCTGACTTCGTGAAAAAATGCGAACAATGCCAAAGATACGCCCCCATGATCCATCAAGAAGGCGAGCACCTCCACCCCGTCACCTCGCCTTGTCCTTTCACCAAATAGGGAATGGACATCGTCGGCCCCCTCCCAGCAGGACGAGGTAATGTACGATTTCTTTAAGTTTTAACTAACTATTTTTCAAAGTGGGTAGAGGCAGGTGCATTCGCCCAAATACGCGAGCAAGAAGTGATCACATTCATATGGAGGAATATCATATGTCGCTTCGGCATCCCCAAAGAAATCAGTTGTGACAACGGGCCCTAATTCACTAGGAAAAAAATTGCCGAGTTCTTTGAAAAATGGCACATCAAAAGAATACTCTCCACGCCATATTATCCCACGGGCAATGGTCAGGCGGAGTACTCCAACAAGTCAGTATTGAACATCATGAAAAAGAAGCTCGAGAACGCCAAGGGGTTGTCGCCGGGAGTGCTATGGGCATACCGCACAACGCCGAAAACGAGCACAGGCGAAACACCATACTCCCTAGTCTATGGAACTGATGTAGTAATACCTATCGAGGTCGGAGAGCCAAGTCTGAGATATTCACGTCAGAGCAGGCCGACTAACGACGAAAGCAAGAGGCAAGACCTCGATGAGGTTGAAGAACGAAGACACACGGCTTACATAAGGATGGTCGCTCAGAAACAACAAGCAGAGCGATACTACAACAAAAAAGCCAAGGTCAGACTGCTCAAAGTAGGGGACTACGTACTCAAATCCAAAACACAGGCGAGCAAGAACCACGAGAAGGAAAGCAAGGGACTAATTGGGATGGCCAATACAAAATTACAGCGGCAGCAAGCAAGGGGTCGTTCCAACTAGAAACGATGGAAGGAAAATTACTGCCAAACAACTAGAACGTCGTTCACCTTAAATACTTTAACTTCTAAGGAAATGTGTTCTCCGAGCCGCACTCTTTTTCCCTCACCTGAGTTTTGTCCAAATTGGGTTTTCTCGGGAAGGTTTTTAATGGGGCGACGAGGAGGACATTTCGATTTAAATTACTTGGAAGGTGCAGACCAGTATGTTCATTGCCCGACCTTTCAGTACTTCTCCAGGTAGCCCAATGAAGGGACTAGATAGACTGGGACTGGAATGCCGGTCTGAAAAACGTGTAAAACTTCAATGTATATATGCAAGCAAAGCATACAAAACACACGATGTTCGCCTGTCTCTACCAAGTTAGACCAACGAATTAACTCACATTCGACCTTGTTCGAATTAATTAAAGTAATAATCAACATCGCTCGAATTAACTCACATTCGACCTCGTTCGAATTAATCAAAGTGATATTCGACCTCGCTCGAATTAACTCACATTTGACCTCGTTCGAATTAATTAAAGTGATATTCGACCTTGCTGGAATTATCTCACATTCGACCTCGTTCGAATTAATTAAAGTGATATTCGACCTCGCTCGAATTAATTACGAGTAACATTTGACCTCGTTCAGATTATCGCACATCGACCTCGTTCAAACTAGTAAAAAATCATTATTATATTCAACCACACTCAACCTTACTTGGGTTCGATCTACAAGTTAGCTTCATTTGAGTTAATCATGATGACATGGGACTTCACCCAGATTCAATCAAAGATATACTCGACCACGTTCGAGATAGCACATACCGACGCGATTCTTCTAAAGCAACCATTTGAAGAAAAACGTTCGAAGAAAAATAAAAGAACAGATAACACACAGCAAAGAGTTGTCATCATTCCATTCCAAAAAGGTATCTTATAATGGGCCAGAAAGGTGCCCACAAAAAAAAGAGAAAACACAAAAAAAAACTAAGTGCAAAGTACTACTCCACACCGTTTCCACCTTCATCGTCGTCGCCTTCACCGCCCGGCCCAACAACAGCTTCTCCACCGTCACCTTGAGGATATTCCTCCTCATACCAAGCATCCTGCTCAAGCTCATCCAATTCTTCCCCCTCCTCGCCGTTGTCAGCCCCCGGAGTAGCTGGGCCATAACCGTAGGCAATCCTAGCAGCACGCACCTTGACACGGGTATCCTCGAAATCGGCCTCAGGAACCTTCCCCGCCGTCATTAAATTCTTATATACGTCCAACTGTGCCTCGGCGTGGATCCACATCTCGTACAAGTGCCATGAAACATCGGGGAAAGCATAAGTATGAGAGGAGGACGATCGAGCCAACAGCCGCGCCTTCTCGACCTCAAGAGCAGCAACTTGATCGTTAAGGCTTGAAACATCTCTCTCGAGCCCGACAATTCGCTCATCAAGTCGTGCCTCCCTGAGCACGGCCGTTTCAGCCTCACTCGCCCGTTCAGACCTAAGGACGCGGATGACCTCTTCCAATGCCGCCACCTTTGCCAAAGCCGTCGTCCTGGCCCCCTCCGCCTTCTCTAACTCCGCCGCTTTCCCAGTCAACTCGACACTCAGGTCATTGGCTCTGATCGAACTCTACTCGAGCTCAGCCCGCAAGGATGCTACTTGAGATTGAAGATGGACGCACTCGGCCGCAACCCCCTACTTACCTCGAGCTCGTCATCCATAGCCTTAAACGCTCCCTCGATCTCGCTACATCTGTTGATGACTCTCACGAGATCATCGTCCTTCTCCTTCAGATCGTCCCTGAGAGACTGGAATTTACCATCCGCGCTGAATCGGCAGCACAACTCACGGTGCACGGCACGATACTCTTTGTACTTAGATTCCATCCTGTTGAACAAAGCCCTCTTCTTCTCTTCACAACGGGTGCACTCAATTTCCAAAATAAGGGTCTGATGGAAAAAAAAAAGAAGGGGGGCAAAAAGCAGTCAACAGAAATAAACGATGAAAAAGAAAGGAGAAAAAGGCACAACAAGTCGAAAGGTCAAAAACATACCGCAGAGCCACTCCAGATATGCCTAATAACAGGTCGGCATACTTGAATGTCTGTAAGGTTCTATTCTTGGCGCCGGTACAAAGGGTAAGCAAAGAAGGAACTACATTTTCCGTGTTCGTCAACAGGTTGCAGTCCAAGGGAATGACAATAGCACGAGCAGATCCCTCCGTTCTCACCTCTACACGAGTTAACCCCTCATCAAACATCCGTATCTATTCGGGGTCGATGTCGGAGCCAGACTCGTCGTCATCCACAGCCACATTTCCCCCTCTCTTCGGCAGACAAAGGTACACGGGCCCGCTCCGACGTTGATGGATCACTCCTCGAAATGACTTCGGCTGCCTCTGATTGACCTACTCTCTTCACAACGACCCCTAAGAAGGAAGCAATCTCCACGTTCGAAGGGGGCGCAGTTTCTACGACCAAAGCCATGTCGACCTAAAGTTCGGCCGTGGTTAGCTCGAGATCACCCACTGTTGGCCCTTCACTCTCTGTCGCTTCGCCGCCAACCTCTATTCTCCGCCTTTTAACGGGGCCTCTTCCTCCTCACCCTGCGATGACTCATCCACTAAATGCAATACTGGAGAATATGGAGTCTCCACTGGTGGGGCAGCAGCCTAACGGCTAGGTCTATGCGAGGCCGGGGTCCAAGAAGGAACAACAATCTGAGCGGACTCACCTACAGTTGCAGTAAGCAGAGACCCAGTCGAGGCACCTGACTGACGAATAGCGGGAGTAGGAGACCTCTCCCTCCTTTGAGCCCTCCGACCTATCAACAAAGAAAGACAAGTAAAAAAAGAAGAGAGAAGACGGTATGAAGGTCAAAACGACTAAGATCGAAACAAAATGATCCGGTCGAAGGTTTGCACCCAAACTTCTCATTAAACTGCGACAACTCACGGATCCGCACCGTGTGAGGCAATTTGGCTCACCCA
The DNA here is from genome assembly GCF_001879085.1 of Nicotiana attenuata. Lineage (NCBI taxonomy): Eukaryota > Viridiplantae > Streptophyta > Magnoliopsida > Solanales > Solanaceae > Nicotiana > Nicotiana attenuata. The sequence continues at coordinate 134,331 of NW_017672404.1, read as the reverse complement.
GTCACGAATGTCGGTGACTAACGAAGGAGGATCCTTCTCGACTGCATAAAAAAGAAGAGAGGGGGAGAACGATTAAGTCACCAGAGAAACAACAAACAGCCAGTTGGGAGAAACACTTACGAGCAAAGTTCCACGCCTCGGGAAATCCATTAGGTTCGATACCACGTGCTTTGTCCTAACGTAGAAGAAATTAAATTAACCCAAAAACGATGATTTGTCTTATCGTCCATCTTCACCACCAACCCTTGGTCCCACGATGGCGAAGGTGTATCATCGTACCCCTGTGAAAACTTGGGCCGAAGAGGTAAAGCAGATGACGGAGGGAGATCCCGCGGTTGTCTAGCTCCGCGTACTTTATAAGCATAAGGAAAAGTTTATAAATATATGGGGAGAGCTGATCCGGACAGACGCCATAATAGCAGCAGAAGTCCTCCGCCAAAGAAGAAAGAGGAAGCGAATAGCCAACGATGAATGGATACGCGTAGAATGCGCAGTATCCTGGGCGATGTATTTGCACCACATCATCGCCAGCCAGGATAAGGTCGATATGGTCTGGAATTCGCCATTTAGCCCTAAATTCAACAAGGGCCGCCGCATCCATCTCAGAAACGACAGGATCAGTATCATCTTCAGGTCACTTCGAGAAGTCCGACCTGGTCCTCCCCGAGCGTGGAACTATCTCATCCACAGTGGGGAAACTCTCGTCTTCTGCAACAATGCCCACTCTTTCATCATGAGAAGGCATGTGCACAGTCAATGGGACAGGATCAGAAACTCCCTCAAGGTTAGAAGATGCACTAGCCATTTTCTATCACGTATATGGGGAGAAATCGCAAATACAAAAGGGGTAATAATAGTAGAAAACGCTAGAGAAAGGAGAAATAAGGATGCAAGAACTCTGAGGAGAAGAAGTGAAAGCTTGAAGATTCAAATGCTTAAGAAATATAGCAAGTCAAATGGGGAGTTCCCATCCCTACTTATAAGAATACTGACACCCTAATCAAGAAAGCCAAGCGCCGCCACATTGATTTCGAAACGGAAGGGGCTTGGGAAATGACGTAACGTATCGGGAACATGCGCCATACTGACTGTCACACCTCCTTTTTTACACACCACCCCTGAAAGGTAGTGAATAAGGGAGTTTTTCCACTTTAAGTGACATTATTCGAAATGGGATTATTTATTTAATAGAGTCGCCACTTGGGATAGGTTTGTTTCTGGTGTCCCAAGTTACCGATTTATTTTCAATCCCAAATCGAGGAAAATTTCAACTTTCCATGTGAAGTCTGCGAACCAGAAATTCTGACTAAGGAATTCTGTTAACCCGGGGGAAAGTGTTAGGCACCCCCGGATTCCGTGGTTCTAGCACGGTCTCTTAAACTATCATAATTGGCCTATTATCTGATTTTAATACATGTTTTAAACCTATAGTGCAATTTTAAAATACTTACCGCTTTTAATTAATTTTAAGAAAAATTGAACGTTGTTTAAAACGTGTCTTTAGATCGCGTCACATGAAATGCAACCGCAATCTAAAACACATTTTATTCAACGTTTTAGGATTTGGATTTGGGTCACATGAAATGCACACCCGAGTTTAAGAAGGTAAAATTATTAAATAACGCACCTAAAGCAACTAACGCGTTGTTAACTTTGCGGGAAGCCATGAAAATTCGCTAAATGGCACGTCCCGAGTTCTAAGGATTTTAAAGAAATAAATGAGGGCCACGCATTTGAGGTTTTATTTGGCGCGGCGCACCTCAATTTCATTTTTTAAAGGATGTCCTAACTAAAATTCGGGAAGGCCAGGAACTATTATTATCTATTATAGCCCGCCTCCATTCTAATTAGTGGGCTTAATTAGCTAACACTAAATATAATCGAAGGTTCCTTTTAGTCTAACTAACATAGCTTACATGAAGAAAAGCTAATCCATTTACGCGAAAGGCTTGGGCCAACATAAGTGGACTGATGGCCCAACAAAGGAATTGCCCGGATATACTCAAAGGAATTTTCAGAATTGGGCCACATAATGAGCCCAAATTCAGAGGCCTGCAACTATTGAACACAAGGCTCAACATCGAATCCCTACAATTTAAAACAACAACTGAAGTTGCAAGTGAATTTAAAATAGGCAAACAACGAGACTATCACATGTGCAAGCAAACTTGGAATTGTTTTCGACTTATTTGTAACCAATCGTATGACATCCAGCAATGAATTGATTTTGAAAACAAGTGTGAATTATGGTTCTAATGACTAACAACAAGCAGCAGAATTTCCAAACTTCCACAGTTTCAATCTCATATTGACATGGCTAGTTGTATTACTTTCACGCAGAGGTTAACCCACAAACAAATGATGTGTTAATGAATACTTAGTCAATCACTAGCACCACATCACTAACAGGCCTAATACTGAATGGCCCATAAGTGATCAAATCCAAAACAACAGCCACCACTCAACAATCATAACCTTTCAATAAACCTCAAATGAGTATAACCTTGAGCATGATCAATGACTCTACATGAACAGGCGCCATTTAAAGCCTAACTTAGCTAACATGAATCAAATTTAAAACATGATGCTGGTGGATCAGGTAATAATGAACCAAGAACATTAGACCCCTATTAATGAACAAACAAAATCACTCAAAACGCGTATGAAACTGTTAAGCTGATCTGAAGGTCCAAAATATGAACACTAACATTACATCACTTATACTAATAGCTACAACATGCTTACTTAAAGCTGATTTAGACAAAATGATCACATTAAAAAAAATAAACCTAAAAATCAGAGGAAACAAAAATAGAATAGTTTCTATGCTTCAATTCTTCATTTCTAATTTATTCTTCAAGTTTCACTTCACAACCAAAAAGAAGTACAAGGTTGTGTACCTAGGAAATAAGAGGAAACAAGAGGAAGTGAGAATCAATAGGTTCAGCAACAGCAATAGCAGAAATCAGCCTTAGATTCAACAACCACGTAGTGAAATCACCCCAAAAACCAATAGAATAGTAACTTGATCAGCAAACTCCAAATCTAACTTTTAAGACCACTACCCTTAAACCATTTCCAGCTCTATTCAGATCAGAATTTACTCTTGGGAGTTGGAAAATTAAGGAATCACCGAGAAAATTCAATGAAACAGTAATTTCACTGAAAGTTTCAGCCGCGCTGATTTTTTTTTTTGTTTTTCTATCTCTTCGAATTCTCTTCTCTATGAAACAGTAAAATTTTGTAGTTTTATATTTTTTTCTGGATTTTCAGCTCTCCCCCCTCTCTTGGCTCTAAAAAATCTAACTTGCAAGGCAAGGATACAATGCCTGTATAGGCAAGCAAGTAAGGCAGCCCTGCAGATTTATTTTTACCCTTTTAGTCCTTTTTAATTTCTGTTTTTAGCTTAAAAGTCCCTAAAATCTTGACTTGTTTCCCAAGTTAATACTATCATAACCAGAAATTTAAATTCAAACCCCATACTAGAAGCTTCTAGGGGCTTCCTATTTCTGTTACTGCAAGATTCTTTAGTTGAACTACCCAGATTACCCCTGAATTCCCCTGATTTTACTTTGGTCAATTAGCTAACTTTCAGCTCATGGGTCAAGTTGACCCAACGTTTAACCCCAAACTGGACTGACCTCTTTTCCTTGGGCTTTCAAACCCAACATGAAACCAAACCAATTCAGAAGTTTCCAATAAACCCATACCAAACTTCAAACCAACAGAAGTTGTAAAACAAGCAATTTCGAATTGGATCCAGAAGTAAAAGAAAAGAACCAATTAACACTACAGAAATCAATCATTAAAACTAAGCCATGCAATTAACCCTTGCCTAATATATGCATCTATTTTGATAACCTATAGGTTACTGATGTTATAAACGTCAATACTACACAAGAGGGGGGGTGATTTGTGTGGTACCTAATTTTCGCGTTAGAAGAACCTGGTTCTTCTAAGTGTTCTAACTACAGCAGTTTGCGGAATAATAAATACTGAAAGTAAAGTGCACAGAGATTTTTACGTGGAAAACACCTGGCTCAAAAGGTGAAAAAACCACGACCTACTACTCAGTAGGATTTTCCCAAACTCCACTAAAATCACTGAGCCAAAAACTGCATTTACAAAACTCTTTGTAAACCTAAGGATTAACTCTAATCCCAGTGTAGCACACAACCTCAACTGTTGCGACACTTTCAAGTTAACTCTAACTTGAATACTCAATATACCTATTACAATTGCTTCTATGAAAGCTGAAAGGTACAATATGAAAACCTACTACAATTGAACTAGACTTAGAATAAACACAATGATGAAACTGGTTCTTCTATCTTAGTTCATGTAGCTTCAGACGTGCACACTTGTATCTCGCATATGTTGCTTGCAAATCAGACTTGATCTTTTTGCTCTCAAATATGCTTAACTTCTGCTTATGTGCAATCACCTGTAAAAGAGAACAATCGTTATATTTATAGAGTTAGTAATCAGAGTTTGATAAGAACTCGAATTGTGGATCCTTTGACAATTCGAGTCCAAGAACAACTCTAACTCCTAATCCATATCCTTGATCCGGATATAATTCTCTTTTCATAAGGAGACTTCAACTCCTTAACCTGTATGCAATCTTTTCGATCAATTCAGAAGATATTGTTGCTTATCCTTGAGACTTATCTTCTTCACGCGTATGTCACATGTGCAAGCATATCAACACTGTGTCTCACATGATGGACCTGGTTCATGACTGAGTTTATTTTGTCATTCTTCAAAACTTCATCTGAACTTAGGCCAACATCTATTGTTTACTGATTTTCATTCCTTACATACTCGGTACATTATTTGACGTCCCTTTTGCCTGGGGACGCTGCGTTTCATGCTCGCAGGTCCCGATAGACGGGTCGAAAGTCCTCTAAGTAGGCTATCAGCTCAGCGGAAGATGTTGGTGCGCTCCATTTGCTTCGGAGTTGCTTGTATGGTTAGTATGAATTAGACATGTATTGTTTGGTATGGTGGGACTCTATCCCGACCTTTATGAAAATTACGTATTCTTAGAGACTTGTAGAAGATGTCATGTACGGAAAAGATTGTATGACTTTGTCGGCCTATGTCCAGTATACTAGTGGTTATTTTGGTCTTATAGGCTCGTATGTCTTATGTATAAGTTGGTATCACATATTGTATTCTACGTATCTCACGGCATCCTTCCGGATAAGTTATCATGATATTATGACATGAAAAGATACGTTATGTTGGTACTCGGTTGAGTAAGGTACCGGGTGACCATCTCGGCCCATCGGTTTGGGTCGTGACAGTTCCATAATCCTAAAGTAAATATACAGTACAGGGGGATCTCCGGGAATACCGTTTCGTAGTCCCAAAGTAAATATGCAGCTCAACCAAACAGAGATAACAGTTACAGCAAGAAACCACAATTTAGGCTAAGTCCGAGTCAAGGAAGAACAGGAAAATTTCACAAAAACATGCTACACGGAGTTCAATAGGCAGTTAAGGCAGTTAAGAAAGTCAAGGAACGTAGGCATGCTTTCCTAAACTAAATATGATAGTTACATATGCTAGTGTTGCTCAATTAGAGGAAAATAAATATTTGCTTAATGAAAATGGCAATTTTCAACAAATAGCGCGTGTACGCACTCGTCACCTCGAGTACACAGTGCTCATATATCAAACAGTACCAAATCCTAAGGGGAGTTCTCCCACACAAGGTTAGGCAAGCCACTTACCTCGAACCAAGGCCATTCACAACTCAATCACAACTTTTCCTTTCAAACACGCCTCCGAACCAATAATATCTAGCAAATTACCAACCAAACGTTTCAAAATAAGCCTTAGGAATCACCCACGATAACAAAATGACTCAATTTAGGTCATCATTGAAAAAGTCAACAAAAGTCAACACCCGATCCCGCTTGGTCCAAACTCGAAATTCGGACCAAAACTCGATTAGCCATTCACCCCGAGTCCGAATACACAATTGGTTTTGGAATCCGACCTCAATTTGAGGTCTGAATCCCCAAATTTCGAAATCCCTAATTTCTACCAAAAAAATCCTCAATTCCACCATGAAAACCATAGATTCTAGGTTGAAATCTTGTAAATTGAAGTGAAAGATTGAAATAAACTAGTTAAGAATCACTTACCTATGACTTGGGGAAGAAGAAGTCTTTGGAAAATCGCCTCTTGTGTTCTAGGTTTTATAAATTTGAAGAATGAATGAAAAATCCCATCCAAAAGTCAATTTGATCAGTTGTAGGTGTAACATTTGCGACTTGGGGTTCGCAAATGCGAGCCCCGCAAATGCGAAGTACCTATCGCAAATCCGAAGGTCTACCCAATCCTGCTTTCATCTCAAATGCGAAGAAAGTCTCGCTATTGCGAGCCTGACCTTCTGCAATTGCGACCAATTGATCGCAATTGCGATCCCTGCCATTCCCAGACTCCCTTCGCAAATGTGAAGGAAGGTTCGCAATTGCGAACACTACTGGCCCAGCTTCTCCTCGCAAATGCGGACCCCTCAGAGGTCGCAATTGCGATGCCTGATCTCGCAAATACGAGATCAAAGGCCTGCAACCTGTTCAGTTACACCAGTAACTTTTTCCAAGTTCAAATCACTACGCAGCCTATCCGAAACTCATCCGAGCCCTTCGGGCTCCAAACCAAAAATGCACACAAGTCTTAAAACATCATATGAACATGCTCGCGCGATCAAATTGCGAAAATAACACCTAGAACCATGAGTTTAGCACAAAATCACATGAAATTCTCGAGAACACTTTGAAATTTCTATTTTCTCAACCGGACGTCCGAATCACGTCAAACCAATTCTCTTTTTCATCATATTTCACAGATAAGTCTTAAATATTATACTGAACTTGTACTGGGCTCCAGAACCAAAATACGGACCCGGTACCAACGATATCAAACATTAAGAATTTTCTTTAAATAATTAAATTTTCAGGCTTTCAATTTTCAACAAAAATTCATAACTCGAGCTAGGGACCTCGGATTCCGTGCATACGCCCAGGTCCCATATTTTGATACGGACCCAGCGTGACTGTCAAAACACAAATCCGGGTCCGTTTACCAAAAATGTTGACCGAAGTCAACTCAAATGAAGTTGTTTACTCAAAAATTCTTATTTTTATCAACTTTCAACACAAAAGCTTTTCAAAAATACGCCCGGACTGCGCATGCAAACTGAAGAGAGATCACATTAGGTTTTTAAGGCCTCGGAACAAAGAATTTAGTTTTTAATTCATAAAATGACCTATCGGGTCATCACACAAACTCAACCGTTGTGATGGCGCCTATCGTGGAACTAGGCCAGCCTCACTCAATAAAATTCAACACAATAACAATAAATTTGAAAACATTAACGGAAGCATTGATGATAAAGAAAATTGTTTGAAATATAAGAAAATCCCAAAGTGATACAATCCAGCCCAAAACCAGGGTGTCACTGAGTACACGAGCGTCTACTCGAAATACAAACCAGTACAAGGTCTAGATAAAACATCTCAAAGTATATCAAATGTTTAAAGAGAAGAGTCAAGGCCCGCGAACGGAGTGCGGCTACCTCGAAAGTCTCCAAACTGTGGAAATTCTCGATCAGCAACCGCCGCCGTGAACAGAGTCGCTTGGATCTGCACACGAGGTGCAAGGGGTAACGTGAGTACACCAACTCAATAGGTAACAAGTCCAAACTTTAGACTGAAAGGTAGTGACGAACTCAACCTCAACAGATATAACAGATTACTGTGCGGAAACGTAGACATGCTTTCAAGTAAAATAGACAACTCAAAGCAATAAGGTAAATACAGATCTGAACAGTGTAAAGTATGCAGCTCCGCTATCCCTTCATGCCAATGCACAGACTGTTTGTATGCACCATGTGCTTCCAGTCTCAAGTGCTCAACCATACAGTACTGTATATGGCCATCCGGCGAAGGGAAATCCATCCCGGAACAAATACAACATGGACTTAAGTCACCTAGTACCGAGGACAAAAGGGCAATCCAACCCTCTAGAGAAATCCATCTCCAAGTATCAACTACTTCGGACAAATCAATGTCCAGGGAAATCCATCCCTTAATAATATCATCCGCGCTCACTAGGGGTGTGTTACAGGCCGGAGGGGCTCCTGCAGCCCAAGCGCTATCATAATCATCAATATAACCCCTGCGGAGTGCAGAACCAATCCCATAACTGTCACTCCAATTCACAAGCCCTAAATCCCAAACATCTAGCTCAACTCCCTAATTAGATGATGAATAAAGCCATGGATTCACGAAATTTATACCATTATGGGTTAGAATTACTAACCCCAACATTGCTCCTTGAAATCCTTCCAAAAATCGCCTCTCCCTAGTTTCTAAAGTATTGAATTGAAAATAGAGAATAAAAACTCGAGCTGGGGTTTTCTGCCAAGCTAAACCGCATCTGCGGTCCTAGTTCTGCACCTGTGGAACCGCATTTGCGCGCAGGGCTCCGCTTCTGCCGCGATTTATTAAAAGGGCTGGCTCCGCTCCTGCGATCACCTGATTGCATCTGCGGCGACCAAGCCGCACCTGCGTATCTGCGCCTCAACATCCACTTCTGGGACCTCGCACCTACGGTTCCCACTCCGCAGGTGCGGAAACACCAGCAATAGCAGCTTCAGCTGCATTTTTCCAACTCCAAACATACCAACAGATCCTATGACATCATACGAACTTAGTCAAACTTTCAAATCACACATAAGTCAACTTCCTGTCAACTTTTCCAACTTAAGCTCCAATTAAGATACTATGTGTCTCAATTCACTGCGAAACCACTCCGAACCCATGGAACTGGGCCATAACTCTCAAAACGACCGTCCGGGTCATTACATCCTCCCCCTCTTTAACAAACGTCGTCCTCGAACCGGTCTAGAAACATATCTGGAGCCTCAAATAGGTGTGGATATCTGCTTCGCATCTCCCACTTGGTCTACCAAGTAGCCTCTTCCACGGGCTGACATCTGCACTGCACTTTTACTGATGTTATATCCTTTGACCTCAACTTTCGAACCTGCCGCCCAAAATAGCTACGGGCTGCACATCATCCAACTGAATTGTGCTGAAACTCCAGAACATGAGATGGATCACCGATATACTTCCGAAGCATAGAAACATGAAATACTGGATGCACACTCGATAAGCTTGGTGACAAAGCAAGCTCATAGGCCACCTCCTCAATCCTCCGAAGCACCTCAAACGACCTAATAAATCGAGGGCTCAACTTGCCCTTCCTTGCAAATCTCATAACACCCTTCATGGCCGAAACCCTGAGCAAGACCTCCTCTCCAACCGTGTAAGACACATCATGGACCTTACTGTCAGCATAACTCTTTTGTCTCGACTACGCCGTGCAAAGCCGCTCCTGAATCAATTTCACCTTGTCCAATGCATCCTGAACCAAGTATGTACCCAAAAGCCTAGCCTCACCCGGCTCAAACCAACCCACTAGAGATCTACACCGCCTCCCATATAAAGTCTCATATGGAGCTATTTGGATACTCGACTGATAACTGTTGTTGTTAGCAAACTCCGCGAGTGGCAGAAACTGGTCCCATGAACCCCCAAAATCAATGACACAAGCGCGTAGCATATCCTCCAATATCTGGATAGTGCGTTCGGATTGTCTGTTCATCTGAGGGTGAAATGTTGTGCTCAACTCAACCTGAGTGCCCAAATCTCACTGCACAGCCCTCCAAAACTGCGATGTAAACTACGTGCCTCTGTCTAAAATGATGGAAACTGGCACCCCAAGAAGGCGAACAATCTCTCTGATGTAAATCTCAGCCAACTGCTCTGAAGAATAGGTAGTACTCACAGGAATGAAGTGCACAGACTTGGACAGCTGATCCACAATCACCTAAATAGCATCGAACTTCCTCGACGTCCGCGGGAACCTAACTACGAAATCCATGGTGATCCCCTCCCACTTCCACTTTGGAATCCCTATCTTCTGAAGCAAGCCACCCGGTCTCTGATGCTCATATTTCACCTACTAACAGTCGAGACACCGAGCTACAAATCCAACTATATCTTTCTTCATTCTTCTCCACCAATAGTGCTATCTCAAATCCTGATACATCTTCGCGGTACCCGGATTGATGGAATACCGCGAATTGTGGGCCTCCTCCAAAATCAACTCCCCTAGCCCATCCATATTGGGCACACATACCCGGACCTGCATCCTCAATACCCTATCATCACCAATAGTCACGTCTCTGGCATCACCGTGCTGAACCCTGTCCTTGAGGACAAGCAAATGAGGATCATCATACTGGCGCTCTTTGATGCCATCGAATAGGGAAGACCGAGAAACCACACTAGCTAGGACCCGACTGCGATCTAGTCTCACAAACCAATTGGCCAAGGCCTGAACATCAACTACAAACGGTCTCTCACCAACAAGTTGGAATGCAAGGCTACCCATAGTCACTGCCTTTCTACTCAAGGCATTGGCAACCACATTGGCTTTTCCCGGATGGTACAAAATAGTAATATCATAGTCCTTTAGCATCTCCAACCATCTCCGCTGCCTCAAATTGAGATCCTTCTGCTTGAACAAGTGATGGAGGCTACGATGATCAGTAAACACCTCACAAGACACTCCCAAATGCCGACCCAGGAAGCATCACAATATACAATATAAGAAACAGAAGCTGATGGCAGAACTAACACTGGAGCTGCGGTCAAGGCAGTCTTGAGCTTGTGAAAGCTCGCCTCACACTCGTCCAACCACCTGAAAGGAGTACCCTTTTGGGTCAATATAGTCAAAAGTGATGCAATAGACGAGAAACCCTGAACAAATTGACGGTAATAACCCGCCAAACCAATAAAGCTCTGTATCTCTGTGGTTGAGGATGGTCTGGCCCAACTCTGAACCGCCTCTATCTTCTTCGGATCAACCTGAATACCCTCAGTAGACACCACGTGCCCCAAGAACGCTATTGAACTAAGCCAAAACTCACACTTAACTTATCGTAAAGCTTCTCCTCCCTCAACCACTGCAATACAACCCTCAAATGCTCGGCGTGCTCCTCCTGGCTACGAGAGTACACCAGGATATCATCAATAAATACAATAACGAACGAGTCAAGATAAGGCTGAAACGCGCATGAACGTTGCTGGGGTGTTGGTCAGCCTAAAAGATATCATACGGAACTCATAATGACCATATCGGGTCCTGAAAGCTATCTTAAGAATGTCCGAGTCCCTAATCTTCAACTGGTGATACCCTGACCTCAAATCAATCTTGGAGAACACCCTCGCTCCCTAAAGCTGGTCAAATAAATCATCAATACGAGGTAGGGGATACTTGTTTTTGGTTGTGACTTTTTTCAATTGCCTGTAATCAATGCACATTCTCATGGTGCCATAACAAATAGAACTGGTGCACCCCAAGGTGACACACTCGGCCGAATAAACCCCTTGTCAAGGAATTCCTAAAGTTGCTCCTTTAATTCCTTTAACTCTGCCGGTGCCATACAATACGGTGGAATAGAAATGGGCTGAGTGCCTAGCACCAAATCAATATCCTTGTCCGGCGGCATGCCCAACAAGTCTGCAGGAAACACAGTCGAAAAATCTCTCACCAATGGAACTGAATCGATAGTAGGAGTCTCTACACTGACGTTCCTCACAAAGGACAAATAAGAAAGGTAAACCTTCCCGACCATCCGCTAGGCCTTCAAGATTGAAATCACTCGACCGCGGACATAATCCAATGAACCTTCCAGCTCAATCCATTGCAATCCAAGCATAGCCAACGTTACCATCTTGGCGTGACAGTCCAGAATAGCATGTCACAGAGACAACCAATCCATGCCCAATATCACATCAAAGTCAACCATACTAAGCAAAAACAGATCCACTCTAGTATCTACTCCCCCAATAGTCATTACACACGACCGGTATACACGGTCCAAAACAATAGTATCGCCCACCGGCGCAGATATACGAACTGATGAAACTAGAGACTCATGGGGCATGTACAGATAATGAGCAAAATATGATGACACATATGAATAGGTTGAACTAGGGTCAAATAAAATAGAAGCATCTCGATGACTTACAGAGATAATACCCGTGATTACTGTGTCTGAAGCAATGGCATCTATCCTGGCAAGGAGTGCACAGAAACAGGCCTGACCGCCACCTGATCGGTCTCCCCCCTCTAGGGCGACCCCTAGCTGAGTGACCACCACCCCGAGCTGGCTGGGCAGGTGGTTAAGTAAGTGGTGCTGAAGTCGAAGGCTGACTCCTCTGGTGAGGTGAACCTCCCATAAGGCGGGGATAGAACCTCTTGATATGACCCAAATCTCCACACTCAAAGCAACCTCTACCGGCCACTGGCGGTGGGGACTGAAGGGAGCCCCGAGCACCGAGATACTCGCTAGAAGACCCCGACATAGACGAACTCTGAGCTGATGATGCATAAGACGAACTCTGAGCTGGAAGGGCACTGAGAGATGAGTGGCCCTGTTGAGAACCATGGTTAGATGCTGCACCACAGTCAACTGGGCGGGTCATCTGAGCATTCCTGTAAGGAGGACCTCTTCTGTGATGAAATTGACCCCCAGAAGGAACACCACCAAAGATACCTGAACCACGACACCTCTTGGCATCCCTCGCAACCCGCTCCTCACTGCGGACTGACTCTATCTCCCGAGCAATGTGAACAAACTCCTCAAAAGTAGCACCAGTCATCCTCTCTCTAGTGATAAGTATCTGCAGATGGTATGTGAGGCCATCAACGAACCTCCTGATCCTCTCCATGTCCGTGGGAACCAACCAAACAGCATGACGGGCCAACTTAGAAAATCTTATCTCGTACTGCATCACCGTCATACCATCCTGACGTAACTGCTCAAACTGTCTGCGCAGCTCCTCTCTGTGAGACCGCGGCACGTACTTTTCTAAGAAGAGAAAAAAAACTCCTTCCATGTAAGTAGCACTGCATCAACCAGCCTACGCCTCTTATAAGCCTCCCACCAAGTGAAGGCAGCTCCAATAAACTGAAAAGTAGTGAACGACACTGCACTGGTCTCCAGAATACCAGTTGTACGGAGAATCCTCTAACACTTGTCTAAGAAACCTGGGCATCCTCGCCCTCTGCACCGCTAAAAGTCAGAGGCTGGAGCCTTCTCAACTTCTCTAATCTACGCTGCTCATCATCAGGCATGACTGGAACCACACAATCCTGAGTAGGTGCAACCGGCTCGGTTGATGGTGCCCCCGGTGTCTGAAGTCCCAGTACCACCTGCTCTGGTGTATGGGCGGCGGGAGTCTGAGTACCTTTCCCGGCATGGGAAGTGGCTGCTGTAGTAGAAATAGAAACCACCTGAGCAAGGCTGGTGCACACGGTCAGAATCTGAGCTAAGGTCTCCTGAAGACCCGGAATCACGAAGGGCACAACTGGTGCCTGAGCTCGTCCCGTTGGTGCATCCACAACTGGGACCTGATCCCGAATTGGGGCAACTAGTGGATCTGGAGGTGCTGCCCTAGCTGCTGTACGGGCTGCACCTTTACCCCTACCATGGCCTCTACAGCGACCTCGACCTCTCGCGGCCCTGACTGGTTGCACTAATGGATATCCGTCTTCCCCAGTAGCACGTGTCCTCACCATTTGTAAAAGAATAGAATAACAAAAGTTTAGTTACCAGTATCAACAAATCTGCACGATAAGAATTCAAGAATGTGAAGGTTCCAAAGAGTTCTGCAGCCTCCCGAAGATAAGCACGGACGTTTCTGTATCGATCCACAAGACTCTACTAAACCCACTCATCACTCGTGAGACCTATGTAACCTAGGCTTTGATACCAACTTGTCACAACCCAAACTCAACCGTCATGATGTCGCCTATTGTGGAACTAGGCTAGCCTCACTCAACAAAATTCAACACAACAGCAATAAATCTGAAAACATTAACGGAAGCATTTAACATAGTGAAAACTATTTGAAACATAAGAAAATCCCAATGTGATACAATCCAGCCCAAAACCAGGGTGTCACTGAGTACCTGAGCATCCACTCGAAATACAAACCAATACAAGGTCTAAAGGAAAACAACTAAAAGTACATCAAATGTTAAAAGAGGAGAGTCAAGGCCTACAAACGCAGTGCAGCTACCTCGAAAGTCTCAAACTCTGAAATACTCGATCAGCAACCGTCGCCGTTAATAAAGTCGCCTGGATCTGCACACGAGGTGCAAGAGGTAACGTGAGTACACCAACTCAGTAAGTAACAAGTCCAATCTTTGGACTGAAAGGTAGTGACGAACTCAACGTCAACAGATATAACAGATTAATGTTCAGAAAGGTAGGCATGCTTTCAAGTAAAATAGACAGCTCAAAGCAATAAGGTAAATACAGATCTGAACAGTGCAAAGTATGCAACTCCGCTATCCCTTCATGCCAATGCATAGACTTTTTGTATGCACCATGTGCTTCCACTCTCAAGTGCTCAACCACTCAGTATTGTATATGGCCATCCGGCCAAGGGAAATCCATCCCGGAACAAATACAACACTAACTGTAAGTCACACAGTATAGAGGACAAAAGAGCAACTAAACCCTGTGGAGAAATCCATCTCCGGGTATCAAGTACTTCAGACAAATCCATGTCTAGGGAAATCCATTCCTCAATAATATCATCCGCGCTCACTGGGGGTGTGTTATAGACTCCGGAGGGGCTCCTGCAGCCCAAGTGCTACCATAATCATCAATATAACCGCTGCGGCGTGCAGCCCAATCCCATAGTTGTCATTCATAAACAGGCTCTCGGCCTCACTCAGTCATCAACCTCTCTAGTCTCACCATGGGCTCACAATGTCATGAAAACTACCCGGAACAATGATATGATGAATCAATAAATAACTGAGACTTAGATACGATGTAAAAAGGCATGATTATGACTGAATATGGAATATTAAATCAAACTTGTGAGATGACAGCAAGAAACGACCGCTAAGGGTCCAAGCAATACCGGCACAAAGCCTAAACATGATATCTAGCATGGTTTTACAGTTCAACTACTTTATTACATGAAGAAAACATGGATATCAACAGGATAGAGTCACTAATCGGTGCCATGGAATCACCCAGGTCACAATTCTCACGGTGCACGCCCTCACACCCGTCACTTGGCATGTGCGTCAACTCAGTACTAATCACATAACATGTAGTTCGGGGTTTCGAACCCTCAGAACCAAGTTTATAACCATTATTTACCTCAAAACAAGCAAAAAACCTAATCCACGATGCCTCTGCCTCTCAAATCGGCCTCCAAGCATCCCGAATCTATCTAGAAGCAACACAATACGATCAATATAGGCTAATGGAACCAATTCCACATGAAAAATAAAGAATGATAACCTAAATCCAAAATCGGCTCAAACCTGGACCCCAGGCTCACTTCTCGGAATCCGACAAAAGTCACAAAACTCGAATGCCCATTCACTCACGAATCTAAACACACCAAATTTATCAAAATCCAACCTCATTTGTTCACTCAAATCCCCAAAATCGACTCTCCAATTCTCGCCCTAAATCCCCAAATTTCTAGCTCAAATCCCTAATTAAATGATGAATAAAGCCATGGATTCACTAAATTTATACCATTATGGGTTAAAATCACTTACCCCAACGTTGCTCCTTGAAATCCTTGGAAAAATTGCCTCTCTCCCGAGTTCCTCAAGTCCAAAATTGAAAATGGAGAATAAAACCTCAAGCTGGGGTTTCTTGCCCAGCTAAATCGCATCTGCGGTCCTAGTTCCGCACCTGCGGAACCGCATTTGCGAGCAGGGCTCCGCTTCTGCGGAGATTCATTAAAAGGGCCGGCTCCGCTCCTACAATCACCTGACCACGTCTGTGCCTCACCATCCGCTCCTACGACCTCTTACCCGCGGTTCCCACTTCGCAGGTGGGGAAACACGAGCAACAACAGCTTCAGCTGCATTTTTCCAACTCCAAATACTCCGATAACTACCCGAAATCACCTCGAGGCCCTCGGGACCACAACCAAACATACCAAATATCTTACAACATCATACGAACTTAGTCGAACTTTCGAATCACTCAAAACAACACCGAAACGCCAAATTACACTCGGATTCAAGCCTAAGAACCTCTAAATTTCCGAATTCCACAAACGATGCCCAAACCTACCAAAACCATGTCCGAATGACCTCAAATTTTGCACACAAGTAAGAAATGACACCACGAACCTGTTCCAACTTTCAGAAATTCAATCCGACCCCAATATTAGAATTTTCACTGCCGGCCAAAATTCTAACTTTCGCCAATTCAAGCCTAATTCTACCACAGACCTCCAAATCACATTCCGGACGCGCTACTATGTCCAAAATCACCTTCCCCAAACAATGTGATATCTCTCACCGGGTAAATCCTTAACCCATCCCCCTCTTACTAAGACTACAGAATGTTCTTGTAAGCTATGGCCAATACCGGGTATATAAGCAGTGATTTCAAATCTTGAGGTTAATCGTACTCCGGCAACAAAGCTGACGGAACCATCAAAATTTAAATTTGAGGTCGTTTATACATAAGTCAACTTTCGGTCAACTTTTCCAACTTAATCTTCCAATTAAGAGATTATATGTCTCAATTCATTCCGAACTCTGAACCCAAACCAACCAATCCGGTATATCATAATATAGTTGTAGGATACAAAAGAGCAGGAAATGGGAGAACAGGACCATAACTCTCCAAAATTCTGCCAAACTCCTTAACATGGTGTCCCATAATCTGTGTTAACACAATATTCTTCGTTTTCCTTGCAACAGTCCTTCCAATATACACTTCTAACTCCTTTTGAACTAACTCCTAAAACTTAAAGATTCTAATATTTGGTTCAAAAATTATTTGTCCTTGTATCTTTCTGCTAAATACTTTGAGTTGCACAATTTTTTCTTGGTAGTACCATTGCAGTGGTGAAGTGGATTATAGTTCTTCACCACAAAATATTTTGTCCTAGAATCATAACTAGCAAACAAGAGCCATGGACAGCCAACACAACACTTTACCCTCACCCTTGTTGGTTCATTAACATACTTATCTAACTCTACATGTTCATCAATTGCATACTTAGTAAGTGTTTCTCTAAACTGTCTAACATTCTCAAAATAAAGTCCAGTTTCCCAAACAATTAACTTACAACTAGGATCAAAGATAACCCTATTTTGCTGCTTTCTTCTTGCTCTTACTGGCTGTTGGACTTCATCTTCACTTTCATCATAAGAAGTTTCATCCGGATCTGTTTCAAAACTAGCAGCTTCATTTGAGGGATAGTATGGCTCATCTCCAGCAATCTTACTCTCTAAAGATGTCTTCTTCCTAGCTGCACACTCATCATATCCTACATTTAGACCCTTTTTACCTAACTTGCCATGTCTAGTTTCAACCACTTTTTCTTAACTCTTCCTTATATGCACATTTTTCCTCTCCTCTCTTAAATTCCTATACTCCTCATCAACATCACTACCATATTCTTCTTCCCCTTCCTTAAGCACCTCTTCAATTTCTGAATCTGTACTAAGGTCACTGCCTTCTACATCAGTTTCAACTAATGGAGTATCATCAAGATTAGAAGGACCACCCTCATCCCCACCAGGCACATTATCAGCACGGGGACACTATTTTGTGATTCTTCAAACCCTACATCTTCGTTACCCCCAGCACTTTGATTTATCCCTTTATCAAAAGACACACTAGATTCCCCACACACATGGCTTACATATTCAATAGCTAGAGGTACCACTAATGCTTCATCAACAAAGTGGGGCACATACACTTCAAATATATCCCCATTTTTTAATAGAGGCACAATACCCATAATATCCCTATCAGTTAAATTCTTACCAAAGTGCTAGAATTAAGTAGTCTCACATAAATGTCAAATGTTTCAAAATTATACCCATTTTCTTTCACATAGTCTACAAACTCAAAATACGAAAATCTTTCAACATCAATATCAAAGTACTCTGTCATAATACCTCATTCGTAGTTTATAGGATACTGTTGTAACTGACTTCCATGGAACATCCTCAGTGTAACGAGCTCAAAAGCCATTTCTTCGAACTGAAATCAGTAAACAAGAAAAATGTCTGTAAATATTTTTTTACACTTCAAAATCGACAAGAATTGAAGAAAACAAGAAAAACATACAAGAGAAGCCAACGATATTCAGTATTTACACTCTAATCGACGAGATTTGGGGGATAATCGGCACTAGGTTTTGATTTCATCAACCCTTTTCTCGTTTGGTTTAGAGAAAAATAAGGTCGGGTAATTCAGCCTAGGGTAAAAAATAAAAGATAGCAGGTCGGGTATTCTAATTGGGTGGGTTTTTAAGTAATGAACTGGATCACTAAAAGGGTTTGAGTTCATTAATGAAGTGGCATCACTGGAAAGAGCGTGGCTCACACTTGTTAGTCTTTAACTGGTCTGGGGTCATGGAGGGTGGAACAAAATTCACTTGCAATGTGTTTATGAGAGTAAAATAATACCCGTTTAGCTAAAGTGTTTGAACTTGTTTTTTCGACAACTTTAAGGGGGTATTTATGTATTTTGCCTTTATTTTATTATTAAGTGGCTGAAAACAATACAGCAAATTCTAGGTAATTTGGAAAAATTTAACAGCGAAAGCTGCAGTAGAATTAGGGGTCCCTATTTAATTTCTAGAGATCCTTCTCCTAAATGGTAACTGTTAGCCCCTCGGCTTGATTGATCGAACATGGCATGGGCGTGCGAGGGATTTACTTGATGTACCTCGGCATGACCCTATAATTGTTATGGCATCATGTTGACAAAGCTGTCCGACATGGGCAGGTGTTGATGGGCATGGATTTTGACACGACGACATATGGCTAAGGTGTCGAGGCATGACAAGACCATGGTATTGGTGTGGCCATGGAAAGGCAAAGACAACGGGCAGCAAAAACATAGCAAAGATTGGAAAAACTAAGGCAAGCTAAGGCAGGGTGTGGCAAGGCAAATAGGCACGGGCAAGGTAGTGTCATGGGCGAGCTGGGCAAGCGACAGTGGCAGACATGCGCACAAGGCATGTTGCACGAGGGGTTAGTACGAAGACATGACAAAGTTGGCCTTTGGCACCGAAATTTGAAGGTTGCGCCCGTGTGCCACGCACATGCAGAGCAGTTGGCCAGTTTTGGGTAGTTTCCTGTTTTTCAGCATTTTGGCTAAGTGGGGCTATGGGAAGTTGTCTTGTTTGAATTTTGAAGTTCGAATTCCTTGGCAGTTGGGCATGTCAACTACTAGATAGGATAGGGCCGAGAGCCAAAAACTTTTGTCTATATAATTCCTAGATAGGCAGATTGTCAAGGCAGAATGTTGACTGCCTTTGACTCCTTTTTGTAAGGTCGTGTTTATGTGTTTCTTTGTAGCACGAGTTTATTCAAAGTTAGGAAGAAAATCCTGTAACTTGTGTGCCTTGTCTGATTTCTTTATGCTGTTATAATTTAAGTGTTAAGCCCAAAACATGAGGGAAAAAGAAGAGGGCTGAGTCAATTTTTTTGTGACTGTCGTGCAGTGTCAGAACAAAAAAAAACTGACTCTGTAACAACTAGTATTACAGCAACGTTGGTAAGATCATGGAATTATCATGGGGGAATTGCAGTACTTCGTGAAAGGCTTCAGAAGTTAGAGGCTCTTCTGGGAATTACTGATGATGCAGTAGATCTGGTTGGTATTCTGGCGCAGATCCATGGCATCAACATAGAACTTCAAAACATTCGTGGGAGTGTTGATAGCCAACTGGTGGAATTACAGGCTTTCTCGGAAACTTCTGTAGGGCAGTTGGAAAAATTGCAGAAGGAGAACGAGGATCTTAAGACGGAAATTCAGATCCTCCGATGGGCTGTTGCAAATGTGCCCCAACGAGGTGAAGAACATTCCAAAATTAAGATTCAAGAACAAAAGGCATTTGATGGTGTGAGTGACGCCAAGGAACTGGAAAACTTCATGTGGGACTTGGAGCATTATTTCTCTACTACTCATGTCTCGAAGAAGGACAAACTGACCATAGTGGTGCATTATTTTTGAGGAGATGCAGTGTTGTGGTGGCATAAGAAAAATGCAGACGATGAAAGTGCTGGTAGACCCAAGGCTGATACTTAGGAGAAACTTCATGATACACTGACAGATAAGTTCTTGCCTAGCAACTCGTCTTGGGTTGCTAGGGAACGCTTGAAGCGGTTGAGACAGTCCATTTGAGACTATGTGAAAGATTTTTCATATTTGTTTCTAGACATACAAAATATGTCGGATGAGGATAAATTGCACAATTTCACTTCCGGAATGCAAGGCTGGGACACAGTGAAATCCGTAGGCAGAAAGTTAAAGATATGCCTAGTGCAATTCCTGCAGCGGATCATTGGTGGATTTTCGCTCAACGGGTCTAACTTCTGATCCTACCTCTTCTTCTATATCAAAGAAAAAAGAGAAAGCTAAGGATTTGAAGAAGGACAATCGGAAGCAGGATAGAAATGACAAAAGTAAGGGCAAGATGGATGCTTTATCATCAAAAACAAACAGGCCAATGGGTGGTGGAAAGGTTTGCTGGACACAGCAAAAACCTGGACATCATGCACGAAACTGTCCTAATCAAGGAAAGATAAATGCTCTTCTTGCTGAAGAAGATAAACAAGGAACGAAACAGGAAGTTGTTGCCTATGTGAATCTGTTGCGGCTGTTGACATTTAGGCTTGTGTGATTGTGGCGGATGATGGAGAAAATGCTGCCAAGAAAGAAGTTGCATATGTGAAAGCTACGGGGGATGATTTGGCTGATGCTTATTCCACACTAATGTACATCGATCTGAAATTCGAAAACAAAAGTGGCGTGACAATGGTTGATACAGAGCCACGCACACCTTTGTTGCCTCTAGAATTATTGAAGAGTATGGGCTGCAAGTGACAAAGTGTCCGACGAAGATGAAGGCTGCGAACTCAAAGGCGCAACCTGGTTATGGGGTGGCGGTAGATGTCCTGATGATATTGGGCTATTGGTCTGTAAAATTCAATATGATTGTTGTGCCATTGGATGACTTCATTGTGCTATTGGGAATTGATTTTCTGAAGAAGAACAAAGTCGCTCCAATTCCTCATTTTGATAGACTTAGGTTCATGAGGGAGACAAACCCCGACTTTGTGAAAGGTATTCGGCCCTACGGGGATGAAAGAAATAACACTAGGATTGCTGCTTTGATTTCTGCAATTGCATTTGAGAAAGGCTTGAAGATGGGTGAGGAGACTTACCTTGCTGCACTCTCTGAAGTGAAGCCAGATGTGCAGATCGAGGTCACGGATTGTGTTGTAGATTTGCTAAAGGAATTCAAAGATGTGATGCCTCCTTATTGCCAAGGGAGTTACCACTGAGGAGGGAGATCGATCACAGGATTGAACTTATTCCTAGATCACTTCCTCCTGCACGGCCTCCTTACCGCCGATGTCGCCCAAGTTCACACCTCAAATTGGGGTTGTGGAGCGATCGATGCAATTATAATTACCCAACTAGGAGTCGGGATCGATTCCTCAGGGAGCGTAGATGGGATTAGGTATATACTCGGAATAAGCGTATGATGTGTCCAAAATGCACTTCCACATATTTGTTGTTTTATTCTACTTCTAAATTGAGCTATTGTTTGCAAATATAAAACTAGAGAATGATATTTTTGGTGTTGTTTTTCAAGTTGTAAAAGATCTAGGGCTGTGACTTCCACCTAGGTGGATTCCTAACGGGTTGTGGGATTTAGAGCGAGTTTCGTTGGTCGGGGCGTAATATAGCAACCAACGCACAATTACCCACTCAATACCTCTCGGTAATAGAGTGGTTTTGCCCAATTTTGTTTTCTTAAGCCCAAATGGGTAATTCAAAAAACATTTGATAGATGCTCAACTCGGGTTTTACTATCTCTAGATTCAACCCTTTAATTGGGACTATCAATTTCTTGAGTTCACCCCAATTTCTTGTTAGCCAAGTTTTCCTAGACTCAATCTCTCTTTCTCAAGTAGAGACTAAGTCAATTAGGCATGAATCAATGTTTGCAACCATTAGTTCATAAATTAAAGCAAGAACTAGGCTAAATATCGCACACCCAACCTTAAACAAGCCCAAAATCAAACACCCATTAGGTAACCACACCAGGGTTGGGTCACAACCCTAGCTAGAAATTTAGCTACTCAAAGATAAAAATGAAGAAATTAAATAAGAAAAGAAGATTAAACTCATATTAGATGATAAAGAGATAAAAATCCAATGTAACTTAGACAAGCTACTGTAAAATTTCCTAAACCAGTAAATAAAAATGGCTATCTATTTTCTGAAGTTCAAACATGACCTAATTTTGACAAAAATGACTATTTATGCACAACTGAAAAATTTGGACAAAGTTGCCCTTTCAAAGGTTCTGCGGAAGCACAATTCTGTGTGCGGTCGGCACTTTGAAGCTGAGCTTGACAGGAGGGACTTCTGCTGCCGCACAATTCTGAAATGCGGCCGCACTTCTTCAGGTTCTGCGAACCGCACATTTCTGAGTGCAGCCGCACTTTGGACTTCTGTGGCTGCACAATAATAGTGTGGTTCGCACTTCCCGATGGACCTCAAGTTAGAACTCTCTGATCTTCCTCTTCTGCGGCCGCACAATTATTGTGCGGTCCACACATTGCAATGTAGCAGTGTCAAAATTCCTTCACATTCTGCGGCCACAGATAAAATTCTGCGGTCCGCACTTTGCCACTTTTTGCTTGGTTTTAGTCCTTGTCCAAAATAGTCCTTCTTGAGTTGAATTTCATCACGTTGGCTCATTTTTCCAATACTCCTGCAAGAAAGCACATTTTATCAGTTTTCAGGAATACCTTTAAGCCTTTTTGAGCTAAAACAAAAGTAAAAGGGTGCAAATAAATAGTCAAAATCCCTACTTATCAACTCCCCCAAACTTAAGCTTTTTCCTGTCCTCAAGCAAATAAGGTAATTCCCACCTCCACAAGAAAGGGCTATTTCAGCTAGCCTAAGGTGAATCAAAAACACATCAATTGGGACCAACAATTACCCACAACACTTATGAATTATCAACAAGGCAATGATTTGACTTTTTAAGTGCAATAGTTCTAATGTGACACTAGAGCATCAAGAGTTGATTTTATTCATCAAGGAAGCTCGCTCTTTCATGTATGTGATTGTGGATCCCAAACTCCTCCTTCTCTACTCTACGTTAGCATATCTCACTTAAGAATGTAGCACTCAATTCAAGGATTTTTTAAAAGTTGGCGCATCTCTCTCAAAAGAATGTCCCAAGTACGGCTCTAAGTACCATATGCTTGCCCCTCATGTAAATCACCACTAATGTAAGTTCACTCGGCTTGAAATCACATAGGGCTTTTTCAGAATGTAATGAAGGATTATTGGACAAGGGTAGGGAATGTTGGAATAGAAACGTGTCCATCTTTCCTCAAGCATTCTATTTTTCTCTTTTTGGCTCATGTTTTGCCGACTCTTTGAGTCAATATCTTTTTCCTTGGGGGAACTAGAGAGACTTAACATCACTCTTTCTCGGTCATGATGTTCATGTTCTCCTTCTTTGTTTTCTCCATGCTTTGGATCATTGCTTTTCTTTGAATCCCTTCAACTCTTCTCTTTATTCACTTTCTTTTTGAATTTTTCTTTTGTTCATTCTTTCGTTTTCTTTGCCTTTCCTTTTCTTCATTTCTTCTATTTTTATGCATTTATTCCACTTTCAAACTCCTCGTCTCTCCCCAAACTTTTGTTTTAGCCAATTACTTCTCAAGAGTGTTAAGGAAAGCTAGGGTGCCAAGAGAGAGTCACGACAAACGGGTAAAGGCTTGTAACGTGGCTATCAAATAAGAAAGGTCTTAGGCTCAAATGGGTTGAGTAGGGATAGCAACATTGGTGGGACATGGAACATTTTAAGCGGGCCAAGAAGATCCTACAATCACTTCGCAAAACCAAGAAAAACTTAGAATTTCGCCTAGAAACACATTTGGGGCAAGCTCTAGACCATTCACACGGGTACTTGGACTTGCAACAAAAATCTCACTTCTCACACAACTGGATTGTTAAAGAGGATAGAGTCAAGGGCCCACAACAACCATATTCAAGATTGAAAATCACTAATGGTTCGACTAAACCACTCCATGATTGCTCAAGTCAATACAAGAGTCTAAAGGTCACTAATTAGAGTTATTTCTTGCCAAGAACTTGTTTTTAACCATAAAGCTGTAGTTAAATGTGTTGGTACCAAGTGAAGCATGCTTGACCCTTTTTATTTATTAATACTACTGTTTTTACCTAAACATAGACAGACTCAATCCCTTAAGAAGGTTGTCATGCCATCCATCATTGGGAAAAGCCACCCGGTTCACACAAAACACACCTTTGGAAAGAACCGTGGCATTAAGAAAACCAAAGGCTTATTGCTCACTTAACATAAAAAGAAGCTACCAAATCAAAAAGAAGCTATTAAAGTAAATAAGAAGTTATACTACTAAGAAAAACAAACTAAAGAAGCTAGAAAAACTATTGAAAGTAAGACAAATGAATATACAAACCGAGGGGAATAAAATATATACATCAAAAGTGATGGAGGAATATATACATAATGAAAGAAAGAATAAAGATAAAAGAAAAAGAGTATTAAAGTTATTACAGGCCAATGTCATATCAAACCAACCAAAATAGACCACCCCCTTGAATAAGAATAAGAATTGTCCTCAATGCTTAACAAAAATTAGAATATGGAAGGGTAGAGAGTGAAGAGAACTACTTATGTGGTCTCAATGTGCATGGCATCATCAGCACCCTCGGGCTTCTCCAACTGGATCTCATCAACCTCTGGTCGGGGAATAACAGGGTTGGTGAACATCTGAAGCACCTACTCAGCAGTGTGGGCAGCGAGGTCTAGCTCCTCAGATTGGCCAACTGCTGTCTCTGATGCCTCAGGTACTGATGGTGCTGGTGGTGATGCTGGTGCTGACTCCCTCAGCAGATCAAGTGGTATATCCCCAGCGGATGCTATCTTTTCCACTTCTTTTCTCAATCTATCCACTGATTTCTTCGAAGCCTGAGATTTTTGCATCTTCTTCACCTGTTTGCCCAACTCCTCAATAGCTCCCCCATGCACCACCAATCTATCCATTATGGTCTTTTGATTTTCCAGGATATTCTTCAATGTTTCCTCCACTGACGGAGGTACCTGTGGTGCTGCAGGGGCAGAAGACTGTGTTGCAACATCAATGGATATGTGGATGAAGCATGCACCGGTACTGATGCAGATGGTCTGGAAGATGGAGGTGGTGGCATGTCAGCTGTCTCGGTGGAAGGACCAGCTGTTGTGGGAGGCATGGCAGCTGTAGAAGGCTCAGCAGCTGAATCTGTAACCACCACCGTTGACTCATCAAACTGGCCACCGGTGGCAGTTGCCTTACCCTTGAACTTTGGGTTTCCTGGACCTTGCAAAGAGTACCTTGAGAAGGGCTTTTTGGCCCGCACCTTTGTATCAAAGCTCCTCACCTCCACCTTTGCATCCGTAAGGTATGCTGTGAGGGTGTTGGGATATGGATAGGAGCTTTCACCGATTTGTACAACAACTGACATGTTGGTCGACATGATGACACCCGCATTTATTGGGTACCCAGCCATGATAGATGCCACCAAAACTACTCCGGGGAGTGAAAGATTGTTCTCATTCCGGCTCGGGTCTATCCGGCTGCACAAAAATGTTTTCCACCCTTTTGCTTCAAAATTGAGGGTGGCCCGTGCAATAGAAACCCCTGCTGTGATCCACGGTGGTGTTGGTCGTGGAGTTGCCAGGATCTCTTCTAGCTACGGGCGAGCTGCATCACCCATACAAAGCTTCTCCATGTACTGGACTGCATCTACCTCCTCGAAACCCAAGTAAGTGTTCAGAGAGCCTTGATCGAATCTGACCTTCAAATTTCTCACATTGGTCACTTTGGTACCCTTTTTGATATGTACCACATTGGCATAGAATTCCCGTACCAAGTGCTCCTTGGCATCCATAACACTCAGGGTGAACCACATCCACCCCCTGTTCTCCCCGAACTGCTTAAGGACATTTCGATTGTATCTATCCAAATCCTTCAATAAGAATTGTTGCTCAAGTGTGGGTGATCTTTGAGGCCACCATTCTCTGAACTTTGTGAAGTCTGTCAAGCTGACAAATCTATCTTCCCATATCTCCTTATTCTTCGACCTCTCTAGGCCGCCCACTCTAGTGTCAGCTCATCTACCATCATCAGGAGCATCATCATCTTCTACTGCAACTGGTGCAGGGGGAGTGTGTGTAGAGGAGGGTTCTGATCCCTGCCTGCCGGCATCTGAACCCTCATAAGAACTTGCTGTGGCGGAGGTTTCATTGCAGAGTTGGTATCTCCCAAGGAATTGTGATGGTTGGAACTGGGCCTCGGGTTGTTCCTCCATTGAGTGACCCTCGGAGCCTTCCAGAGACGGGACGTATGAGCTTGATTCTGAAAGCTCTGTGGCCCTACCTCTCCCCATGGTTTGCTTTTTGGTTGATGTTATCTTCTCCACTCCCAAAGGTTGAGTACCCTTGCATCGGCATCGTGAGAGTTCACCCCTCACTTTAGATGTATCACTTCTGCCTCGTGAGCGAACCATTGTCTGCAATACAAAGCACATAGGTCAGTTAAAGTCTTGAAGTAGTTAATAGTTGCAGAAAAAAAGAGACAACCCACAGAAGTGAAAGTGCGGACCGCATAATTTTGAGTGCGGCCGCACAAAACTAGGTTCAGACTACTGGTTCTCTGAATTTTCAAAGTGCGCTCGCACACATTTTTATGCGGACCGCAAAATTTTGAGTGCAGTCCGCACATTGCATGCTCAGTATTGTTCCCTAACTCATAATCTGCGCGTCGTAAAATTTAAAATCATACGGCACTGTCACGCCTCAACCTCGGGGAGCGCGACTGGCGCTTAACCGAGTGAACCCGTTCGAGCAAGCCTATTAGACACTTTCTACCCAACTCACTTATGACCAAGAGGAGTCATGTATTCATTAATTAAACAATAAAAGGGGTGTATATATAAATATTATTAATTCATTTCATTTTTCTGCATCGTTGTTAAGTTCCCAAAATACATACACATTATGATTTAGTGATACAAGAGTCCAGAACACAACATAATTCATCGGACCTTTCTAGCACCCATACAAAACCCACAAAATGTCTACGGAGCCTCTAAAGATGCGAAAGAGAGAGTTATGACAACGCCGGCAACATGGCCCCGACAATACCTCAAAACATAGTAATAATAGAATTAAAAGATATGGAACATGACCCCGCAATGAAGTGGGGGCTCACTGAGACTGCTGGGAGAAGAGGATACACCACTAGCTGCGATCAACACTGTCTGCCTTGGAACCACCTACCATTTAAAGATGTAGCGCCCCCGGCAAAAGGGACGTTAGTACTGTCGAATAGTACTAGTATAAAGCTAAAACACCATCTTAATAGAATGAATAGTTAAACAAGGAGGAAATAATCATCAGTTCAATAAGAGCTACAAATAAATACGAAAACATCAAGTAAGGATCACATAGTTTCCGGTTCAATTTCCATCTTATTAGGTTGCTAACCTTAGTACCAATATACCACAATCCACAATACCACCATGTTCTTACACGGAGTCGGATCTCGAACCAATCGGCTAGGTCATCTCTTTTGAGACATCAACCAAATCCACAATTCCAATCAATCATTTCTAACATAGTTACCACTATGTGTGTGGCATGGCATCCGATTACAGCCCGATAGGCTAGGCCATCTCACTTGAGACATCAACCTTTCAATCAATCATTTCACTTCACATTTCTTTCCCATGTTTCAATACATTGGCACGAGTGGCCTCATTTATTAAGTCATTCTTGGCACTTGGCCGTATTTCACAATTCAAGTTTCCCTTTGTACATATTCAATAACATTATCATCAGCAATAATAAGGCCTATCATGTATGGCATTTTCACACATAAGGGAAAACCTTGGAGATTCTAAGCACATAGAGGCTTTTCATACAAATTGCCACAACGATCTTTATTTAATTTCTTTGACATGAGTTCTTAGCCTTTCTCAACACATATTCCACATTTTTAAACATATTCACAAAGGAAAATATGACATGATAAGCATTTAGTACAAATATTGAACACATATCATCTCACACGACACATTTGGGATAGTCATTCTAGTATGATCAATTTGGGGACTTACACCGATTACACGAACACAAGGGGATTTCGATTCTAAGAAGAAGGATGTTTAGCCATACATACCTTGTTTAAGCTTTCCTTAAGTTACTACTACGTTCCGGAAATTCGAGCATTCCCAATCTATTTTGAGACATAACAAAATCGAACACAAATTAGGAAGATATTCATGGTTTCAGCTCATTTGAGCATTTTATCAAACACTAGTTGTGCATTTTGATTTCAAAGCTCTTCTACAAGATTTCCTTCATTCCCCAACCCAATCTTTACTTATTTGTGTTCAAAAATCTTCCCACAAACCTTATTTGTACATGCATGTATACATAATACTATCGCACCTAAGAATCATACTTCAATCACCCATCTTATACCCCAAACTCGAAATTAATGTCTAGTGTATAGAACCTTACCTCTTAGATGAAGATCTTGTGATTGATTTTCTTGATTCTTGAAGATTGATGCAAGATTAAATTATTAAAATGTTAGGGTTCCTTCTTCTCTCTCTAAAATTCTCTTACCTCTCTCTAAAACCCTCAGAAAATCTCTCTAAAATAAGCCCCAAAGCCTACTTAGCAAAATGGGGTCTGGTTATGAAAATAGGGAAATGAAGCCTCCGAAATCGGGTTTGCGGTCGCAGAATGGACCGCAGAACGGGTGTGTGGGTCGCAAAATGGATCGCGAAATTGGTGCCCGGAACTAGGCTTCACTGGACAGGTCTGCGACCGTTTTGCGATCGCATAACCACTTCTGCTTTCGCAGAATGACCGCAAGATTGCATTATGCCAGCCATTGGTAATTTGACCATAACCTTTTGTAGGAGTGTCCAAATGACGAACGGTTTGAAGCGTTAGGAACTAGACTCGAAGATCTTTCATTTGATAGGTGATTCATCACATAACACCTTATATATATGTAGATATGCTCGTCCAATGTTTTGGCTTGTGCGTAGTCATTTGGAATTTTGGACTATTATGTAATTTTTCAACATGACTTAGACTTAGGCTTCTCCTTAGTCCCCGCATTACCTATTATATGACCTATACACTTATTACTATATCCAATTGATATCCATCATACTAATTAGCAGATGAAATATTATAGTTAGCCTACCTGGCACCACAAAATCTTAATTTACTTAGAAAAATTTTCGGGGCCTTACATTCTCCCCCGCTTAGGATCATTCTTCCTCGAATGAGAAGTAGAGTCCGCCCCAAACACTTAACATAATATATCTCTTTTCTCACCTAGCTCAAGTCCCTAAATTTTGATTAACTCCCAAATTTTTCAGAAATTTCGGCAGCGTCTCCTTTGTAACTAGGCCTATCCACCTTTCATAGAACTAACAAAACCATCCTAACAACACATCCACGAATCTACAAAGCACCACAATGTATATATCAATAACACTAATCTCAGCATTACAAGCACTACATTATCATAATGATACCCTAACATGGGCTGCATATTTTTTAAATCATAACACCTAGAGGGTACCTTTCAAATCAAAACTAATTTCTATACAATCAAGAAAAAATATTTTCTTTCCACAACACTCTTGGCCTCAAGGCGGCCTCTTCGACTTACAGACTTCGCCATAACACATTCACGGAAACAATCTCAAGTCCTAGACTTATCTAACAAGGATGACAAATAGATACCCCTCATAAGCCAATTATCCATTAACTTCGGTAGTTTCCACGGGGATTATACACAAAGTATCTCCAACTACCTCCCTTGACATAGGCACATGAAAACACGGGGTAAACGGAGAACAATAATAGGGGAAAAGCCATACGCATAGTTCGGCCTACTTTTTTCAAGACTCCACAAATCCCAAAGTGCATTACACCTACTTTACCTTTATTAGCAAATCAGATAGTATCTTCATGGAGAAAATCTTTAGAACAACTTGCTCACTTTCTTTCACTCTAAATATCTATGTCGGACACCCAAATTAAACCCTTTGCGACCTTCAACCATTATTCTATGATGGGCTAGAATGAATATGACTATAGAGTTCCTACCCAATATGATTGATCACGAAATGATGCTTCCTTTTTGACATGCTTGAATGTACACCCTCTATAGATTACTATAAGAAGGAACAATGAGGTCCGAGATTGGGCTGAAATTATTCAAGAATCCATCAATGTGCTGAGCAGAGTATTTCGTGAGGCTATATACCCTAAGAGTCATGAAGCTTACTACTGATAACACTGACATGATTATTCATTGTGATGACATCATTGATTTGACAAAATGAGGCATCGAGTTAACTAATATATTGGAAATAGAAATCATTAAGGAGGAATATTCAAGTACGCGACCCAGTCGTCTCCTGGAGTGTACGGGAAAATCAATTTATCGAGAATGAGAATACTCTGGCACCTTGAATGCGATATGGGTGTCAAAATACATGAAGTTGGATTACGCTCATAACATTAGCTGACACAAGGAATCTATGCCACAAGCCCATGAGGATGAAAAAGAAGTTGAACACTTATAAGATTATCATAATTCAAACAGCTTAACCCTTCCCAATAATTGATCCTATATGAGAGAACTAAAGATACAACAACTTGTCTTCCAAATCAATATGCTCATGATATGTTCCAAAATCTGAAAGCATCTAATCTCCACCTTTCACGAGTGAAACCACATAGCTAGGACATCTTAATATTGGAATTAGATCATGTATTGGTTAGAGATAATGAACATCTTGCTATGTGATAGATGTGTTTTTGCAAAACTCTAAAGCTGTAATACCAGGCCACTTCATGGGAAACTACAATACTAGGAATAAAGTGAGCTACTTACTGCGAGACAATTTAGGTGCACATGAAAGCCATACCGAGATGGGCAAACAAAAAGATCTTCCTGTGATGAATTTATGTTAAAAATTTCTAAAAACTTTATGCGGACAAGCGACCACTCCAATCGACATGTACACAAATAATAGGAGGTGGGATATGCTCTCATATTACTAGACAGTGAAAAGGTTTCATGATGATACTCGCAAGAGAGTAGAGTGACTGTTCAAACCATAAAAGCCATATACACCTGTGAGAAAAAGAGTGACTCAAGAAGGATCGCTACACTGGGATGCATTACATTGAACTTGACACCACATAGGTAAACTTTACAACGGTGCATGCATAGGCACAAGTGAGCAGATGTTGTCCATTTAAATAAAAAGGTTCTTTAAGATATTCATCAGGTATAGTCTTTTGTTAAGAATTTAGGAAAGCAAGTGGGAGGTATTATCCTAGGGTTATATCTCAACTCATGGGAATACCTATAGATCTCAATTCCACGAGAGGTTGTAAATAAGAGAATTTGTGGTAGAGTAGCTTCATGAATAATGCGTCTCGTTCAGAAAGTGGATATATGTGTTTTGTGCTTCAGATTCTTGTTAAGACCATATCTATGCAGGCTCCCAATACGGGTGTACATATGTAATAAGGTAAAGTATATGGTGTTCAGAATGATGTACTAAGGGGTCACTTACCTGGTAACTTAGATTGACGGGGCAATGCCTCAACTGATGCACCTCGACTCCACAACCGTAGCATACGTTGGTACCATACTGACATACCACATGATCTGGTGGTGACGTAACATTAATAGGAATAAGGGTACTCCCCATAGCAACAAGTTCTACCAATCCCTCCCTGGCTCTATACATTCTCCTAACAAACTCTTGGGCAATCTCACTGAGATTCAATGGCGGGGTCATTACCTCCTTACTGCTTCAAACTCATTTCGACATTCATTGGGAGCATCTCATTTCATTTTGGGAATTGGGTATGGAATTTGAAGAGTCGCCACTTAACGGATTAAGGTGTGTTAGGGCACTTAGAGCAGATAACTCATAAAACCGGTTTGCATTACCAGAGACTTGGGTAAGGGCTCGAAATAACCTTGACGGGAAGGTGTTAGGCACCCCTCGCGGTCCACAATGGTGGGTCCCGGCCGAACTCAAATTATGTGAATTAGTCATTAAAGAAACAAAGCACATAAACACATAAAGTTTATTTAAATGGGGTAAAGGGGGTCCTAGGTTTTTTGGCCTATAGGATCACGTCTGTACAATACCCGGTAAGCCTTCCTCAAACAGAGGGGTTACACGTGGCATTAGCGCACAGGTCATCATATCCTTTACTACCCAATTACCCTCCCTTGGTCATAGCCTAAAGCGTTCTAACAACCTTAAGAATGTATCATATGCGTGCATTACCCGTCCCTTTACTTATATAGTTCGGAGGTATTTAGGACTTCTAGTTAAGGTGGATCTAGACTCTCCTACAGTGATTAAAAGGAGAAAATTCTAGGCGACAAACAAAACACGTAGGACTGGACCAAAGATAGAACAGTTAAAAGGCTCACATTTTACCTCCACAAATAGAGAAAACAAGTGCACGTCTCAATCATCAAATTTTAAAGGTTTCAGAGAGGTCCTAGAACAGGATATCTAGGTGGGCACGACAAGCAGAGAATTGAGTTAAGGCAAAGCGTTAAAGACCTAACCACTTTGTCTACTGATTTTATAATCTCTTGAATCTGGGCAGTTCACGAATAAGCACAGCATAGTTTCCAGTTTTTATAAGATTTTAATTGACTACAGGCTTGCCTAGGCGGAGATACCCTATAAACATGTTGTCTAAAATGTAATCAGGATCAACTTAAAACAAACAGTTTTGAACTTATTAAGTCCTATAGGCATGCTGGTCTAGGTGCTGAACATCATTTAATCCTAGAACATGATATCTAGGTGTTGGGATTGCTTTGAACGGGATAGTTACTAATTTATGTGATGAGACATGGTTTTAAAGCGAATGCAATAACAGTCCTAAAGTAGGATCTCTAATGCACATAATGAATGAACGTTTTTGTTAAGCAGGATTATAGCAGTAATTTAATAATAGAATTTCTAGGTGATCATGAGTATGCAGAAGCAGAATTTCGTAACGAATGAGGTGATGAGCCTATAACATGTTTAGAATGCCAAACAATCCTAAAAGCATGGTTTCTAAAGCAAGTAAACATAATAAACCTAAGGCATGATTTCTAATGCAAGTAAGCATAGTAAACCTAAAGGCATGATTTCTACCCGATTTCCCTCACAAAAATCATATAAGAATCCCCTTCCCTTTTAATAACTTCCCTAATATCTGTATACAAGGATTACAGACCATAAATGAATTACATAATGAATTAAATTTATACTGTAAGGAGCCTGAAATAGGCCCAAAGCGAACCTGGAAGTACCAGGCCTTCAAACGGTCGCAGATGCTATCATCTCATGATGTCAAATAAGGGTATCCTGGTATGTCAAAGTTCCCAAGGGCCTCAGGCACCCCGGGCAATTCTCACACCAAGATACTTTTAAATTGAAGAGTAGTTTCGTGCAGTATGGAAGGGCCAGCCCTAGTGTGCCAGAGTTCGGAGGAATCTCATGGATTCCTAGGCGATACACACACTGGAGGGGCATAACTTAAGTAATCTAAGAGTAGAAGTGAGAGTGCTTGACATAGTAGTGACAATTTAAGGAAAATAATTTAGGAGTAAATAGTTCAGGGGTCCAAGAGTGAAAACAGTTCGAAGGTAGAAATAGTTAAGGAGTAAAACAGTTCAGGAGTGAATACAACAATTGGAAATATTCTGAAAATAGCAACATAGTCACAAAGCAAGAATTCACATTGCCTAGATTTAGCAGAAGGATTTTACCCTTGAACTCAATCAACAACAGACAAGATCAATTAGTTCAGCAAAGGTTTCTTATGGTCTTGGTCCATTAACTGATACTAGGTGAACATACAGTCTTGTATCAATCATAGGGTAGCATGTTGGGATCAGACAGTCACACATAAAAGCAAGCAAGTTGAGGGCATAGAGACCATGACTTAATCAAGGGTTTATTAGGGATGAACATCTATAACAGGTCAACAGTCATAGATCTAATGACATAGGGGCAGACATAGACATGTTTTAAAAAAACATAGGTCTAGCAAATAGAATAGGTATGTTAATGACAAAGAACCTACTGATTAATGAAAGTAATCATGCTAAAAGCAAACACATAGGTCCAGTTCAAAACAGGCATGTTGATAACAAAGAAGATACTGATTCAATGACATGAAAGTAGACATGTTGAGGACACATAATTCTTAGTTAATAGAAACGGACATGTGAACATATTGAAGACAGGAAAGCCACACATGTCTTTGTTAAAATAGGCGTGCTGAAAACAAAGAACACACTAATTCAATGACATGAAAGTAGGCATGTTGAGAACAAGAAGCATACTGATTTAGTATCACGCAAGTGATCATGTTGAACAGTAAGTACGTAAACTAAATCATACAGATGTCTGAATAATAGTAAAGTGAGGCATACCAATTAGGAATTTGCAGTAGGAGAGTGAAGTAAATAGGATCCAAGATCTAGCCTTGGCGTTCAGCCGGCTAGACAGTGCAATAGACAAATAGTAATAGAGAGCAAGAGCTTTTAGATGTGTTTTTCCTTAGGTCTTTGTGTGTGTGTTTAAAACAGAGTGATGTATTTATAGGAGTCGAGTAGTGTAAAGTAAATAAGGTAAGGTAGTCTAACATTGCAAATAAGGCAAGTAAAGCAATCAACCAATCAATTAGGCTTGACGGGGAAGAAAATCAGGGAGTTATATCCAAAGATAACTCGTATTGAGTTTCAAATAAATTAAGTGGTGAGTCTGACAGCCAATTAGGGTCAGAACACCATCAGTCAAGCAATTAATCACATAAATAAGGTAACATAAGTAATTAGAGACCAACCTAGGGTCAAACAGCCCCTTAATAGGCAAGAGATGTCAATTAGGAGTCTTAGAATTAAGGAAAGCAGGTATAAATACAGTAAATCATCTCAGCAAAAATGAAACCCTAGACAGTTGGGTCAATTATTCAATTATTCAAGAAATAACGGGCAAAATGTTGGAGCGGACAATGAAATAATCAAACAATTAAGACTGGAACACAATTATGAAAGAAAGATTAATCAAACACATAGGAAATTTCAGAAAAGTCCTTTGCAAAAACAGACGAAGTGAAACCCTAATTCTGGGAAACTTCAGGATCAGTTAACAGTAGGAAAATCATAAGGCTTTTTTAAAGAAAAACTATTATGGAAACTCGAAATCGCTTCAGATATACAGAGATTTGACCAACAAATAACAAGGAAGCAAAAACCCTAATTTAACAATATGTTAAAATCGATTAACAGTAAAAGAAACAAGAGATCTTTAAAGGAAAATTACTGATAAACTCAGAATCACTCCAGATCTACAAAGATCTGGATAGATTAACGTTTAAAAAGATTAGGGTTTTGAGGAAAAGGCGTGGGGGTAAAGAGAATCTGGTTTTGAACCAAAGATTTGAACCATGAAACTCAAGATAATAGCACTCACAAACGGAGATGACCGTAAGCAAACTCTTAAAGAGTTTTGAACAAGATTTGGATTAGATCTCTTTGAGATCTCTTTCACGAAACAACAAAATCAAACAACCAGAAGAGGTAAGAGGCTAGTGGAAGCCTGAAACAACCATGGAATCCCATGGAATAGGTAGGAATCGAAGGGAGTAAGGGTAGGTTTAGGTGGCGGCACTTAGGCTTAGGGTTGGGCCTCAGAGATAGCCAGAGAAGAGGGGATTCAAGGGCGTGTGGGAAAAAGATTAGGGTTAGAGGGTCGTTTAGAATAAAAAAAGGAAAGAGTGTATAGGGGTCGTTGACCTTTGAGATCAACGGCCGAGATTGGACGGGGTTTGGGTGGGTTAGAGGTCTTTAGGGTTTGGGCTGGGTAGATTTGGGCCTGTTTTTAATTGAATTGGATTGGGGGGGTCCGATTTTGGGTATAAATTTAGGGGTTATTTGTTAAATACCCATTTTTTAGTAAAAGTAATTTTAAAAATAGCTAACTAAAAGATAAAAAATGATTTCTATGCATGTAGGTGATTTAAAATAATTACTTAATATTGTGAAAAATATAAAAAGTCTTTTTTTACATAGATAATGTAGCTATGAATATATTTGGGCTATTAATGCAAAATACACAATTATAGTTTTAAAAAATGCAATTGAAATATTTGAACAGTTATATGAGCATGAATTATGAATTTGGATGGTTAAATTATCATAATGTAATATGAGGGATAATTTTGAATATTTATATAATAAAAAATGCAGAAATAAATGGATTTAAGGACTTTAAAAACTATAAAACAATTTGTGCATGTTTGTAAATATATGTACTATATTTTGAAGGTCTATGCATATTAAAATATATGAGGGAAAAATTGGGTATCAACAGCTGCCCCTCTTTACCCGGGAAGGATGAAAGAGTTTTCGGGTAAAGAATGATGATCGATTTTGACCGAATGGGATGTTTTGAAAAATAGAGGCCGAACCCTGGTCTTTGAGCTGCCTACCTAGTTTTACAGGAATCAGGCCATGTGTAGTTCTGGATCCACCAGTGAATGAAGTCGTTGGAGTTGTTATAGGAATGGTAGCTAGTTTCATTAAAAGGTTCTTTTGTGAAGGGTGAGGTCGGATAGAGTTATGGTCGCGAATCTGAAATGTAACGGATGTATTATAGGGAAGATAGCTGGATATCACGGAGTGGGATGGGTAACCGATGAGAATAGATTATTAATGGCAATGTAAAAAAAATGGCATGAGCGGAAACCGAAGCGAAGGCTGCTCCTGTTTGAAAAACGGTTACCTCCTAGATTACCTGCAAAAATCAAAATACAATGCATGCAAGTACTTAGATTACCGCGAGAATTTAAACGTGATGCAAATTCCCTTTGGACCATGAAATATTGTCTTTGGACGGTGCGGATGACGTCCTTAGACTATGATTTCCTGGGCCATGAATTGTGAGATAGGAGCTTCGCAGGCCATGAAATGATGTTCTCGGGTCATGAGATGTTGCCTCCGAACCATGACGCCTTTGAATAATGATATGCAAATTTGAGAGATCCTCAGGCCATGGCATGGTGTCTTCCAGCTATGAGGATAATGCCTTTAGACAATGACGCCTTTGGACAAGTTGGCGATATTTCATCCCTTGAGATTCAATAATAATATGCTAAAAACAACAAGACAAGGCTTAGTCTTGTGAGGTTGAGGGCAGAGCTTAGCCCGAAAGAGGAGCAAATAGATAGTGCCGGAGAGATAATGCTTAGTCTCGGTAAATAAAGGCGATGATTGGCCTTATGCAAATAGGAGGCAGAGCTCAGCCTCATGCAAGATTCAGGACAAGGCTTAGTCCCATGCAAATGGAGGGCAGAGCTTAGCCTTATGAAAAATGGAAGCAGAGCTTAGCCTCATGCTGATGTGGAGGTAGGGCTTAGCCTCATGCAGATGTGGAGTCAGGGCTTAGTCTCATGCAGATGGAGACAGAGCTTAGTCTCATGCAAGATCCGGGATAGGTCTTAGTCCCATGCAAGTGGAAGGCAGAGCTTAGCCTTATGCAAAATAGAGGCAGGGCTTAGCCTCATGCAGATATAGAGGCAAGGCTTAGCCTCATGCAGATGGAGACAAAGCTCAGTCTCATGCAAGATTCGGGACAAGGATTAGTCCCATGCAAATGGAAGGCGGTGCTTAGCCTTATGCAAAATGGAGGCAGGGCTTAGCCTCATGCAAAATGGAGACAGAGCTTAGTCTCGTGCAAGATTCGGGACATGTCTTAGTCCCATGCAAATGGAAGGCAGTGCATAGCCTTATGCAGATATAAAGGCAGAGCTTAGCCTCATGCAGGATTCGGGATAGGGCTTAGTCCCATGCAAATGGAAGGCAGAGCTTAGCCTTATGCAAAATGGAGGCAGGGCTTAGCCTAATGCAGGATTCGGGACAGGGCTTAGTCCTATGCAAATGGAAGGCAGAGCTTAGCCTTATGCATAATGGAGGCAGGGCTTAGCCTCATGCGGGATTCGGGACAGGGCTTAGTCCCATGCAAATGGAAGGCAGAGCTTAGCCTTATGCAAAATGGAGGCAGGGCTTAGCCTCATGCAGGATCGGGGACAGGGCTTAGTCCCATGCAAATGTAAGGTAGAGCTTAGCCTTATGCAAAATGGAGGCAGGGCTTAGCCTCATGAAGGATTCGGGACAGGGTTTAGTCCCATGCAAATGGAAGGCAAAGCTTAGTCTTATGCAAAATGGAGGCAGGGCTTAGCCTCATGCAGATATGGAGGCAGGGCTTAGCCTCATGCAGATGTAGACAGAGCATAGTCTCATGCAGATGGAGACAGAGCTTAGTCTCATGCAAGATTCGGGACATGGCTTAGTCCCATGCAAAAATAAAATAGCAGGTGATAGTAGAGTTTTCTTAGCTAATAATAGATTTTAGTATCACGGTTGTTATGAAGATTGTGACTTGGAAGCAT
This sequence comes from Nicotiana attenuata, assembly GCF_001879085.1. Lineage (NCBI taxonomy): Eukaryota > Viridiplantae > Streptophyta > Magnoliopsida > Solanales > Solanaceae > Nicotiana > Nicotiana attenuata. Next base: position 95,572 of record NW_017672404.1, on the reverse strand, counting down.
GTATATTCTTCGCTCCTGCATCCAAAGAAAAATTGTGAGTTCTGTAAAGGGGAGGTCGGTTCGTGCCTGCGTCGGCTTGTTTGGCTCGCTTCGCTTGGTCCGAAGGTCCTCTTCAAATTATTGGGGGATAGCGTTGGCTAAACAGAGTCATTTTACAAGCAAGCATGCATTGTTTCGAAGAGGTAAATAAAATATATTATTTTAGAAATTGGTTAGACGAACTAGTGACTGTGACACGATCCAAGACATTGCAACCTCTCATGCTTATAGAATTTCGAGGGTCCTCCTCAAAATTTTGCCCCAATTAGGTGGACACGTCTGAATGCTGCGATCGGTTGAAATTGCTTCGGAATTTTGAGGGTCCTCCTCAAAATTCTGCCCTAGTTTCTGATCGATTTCTGACTTTCTGGCATATGATGGCGTTGGCTGGACTTGCTCCGGAATTTTGAGGGTCCTCCTCAAAATTCTTCCCCTGTTTCTGGTTCTAGGGGGGTAAATGAATGTTTTATTATGATATGACCGAACCCAAAGGGCTGCCTACGTATCCCCTCTTATACGGGAATCAGTTCAAGCGTAGTTCAATTCACATCAGTTTGTGCAAAACATAAATAGTTACACATAGTATCGCTTGATTGCATCTGAGTTAATTGGTTTTGGCCAGACTTCTCCGCCCATTTCTGCAAGTATGAGGGCTCCTCCTGTCAATACTCTATGAACCATGTAAGGGCCTTGCCAGTTGGGAGAGAATTTCCCTTTGGCTTCATCCTGATGCGGGAAGATCTTCTTCAACACCAGCTGCCCCGGTGTGAACTGCCTCTGCTTGACTCGTTTGTTGAAAGCTCTGGACATTGTGTTCTGATAGAGTTGCCCGTGACACACTGCATTCATCCTTTTTATGTCTATGAGGGCTAGCTGCTCATAACTACTCTTTATCCATTCCGCGTCGCTCAGCTCAACTTCTTGTATGATTCTCAGAGAAGGGATAGTAAGTAGGGAGTTGCCCCGTTTGATGTGCGGACTGTGGTACGATATTCCAATAAAGCGAATGGCAGCTTCTCGTGCCATTGTTTGTGCTTTTCTACCATCTTTCTCAGTATCTTCTTGATATTCTTGTTAGCGGCTTCTACAGCTCCGTTCATTTGAGGTCTATAGGCTATGGAATTCTTGTGCTTGATTTTTAAAGTCTCACACATGTTCTTCATCAGATCACTGTTGTGATTGGCGGCATTGTCAGTGATGATTGATTCTGGAACTCCAAACCGGCAAACAATCCAGTCACGGACAAAATCTGCTACGACTTTCTTAGTTACTGCCTTGTAATATACTGCTTTGACCCATTTGGTGAAGTAATAAAATTCTACCAAGATGAACCGATGCCCATTTGAGGCGGTGGGTTCGATTGAACCAATGACATCCATTCCTCAGGCGGCGAATGGCCAAGGCGAGCTTGTTGCATTGAGCTCATTTGGCGGCACTTTTATCATATCGGTATGTACTTGACATTGGTAGCATTTTCGGACATACTGGACGCAATCTGTCTCCATGGTCATCCAGAAATAACCGGCCCTAAGTATCTTCTTGGCCAAGACAAAGCCATTCATATGCGGGATGCATGTCCTAGCATGTATCTCCTCAATTAGCTAAGAAGCTTCTTTTGCGTTGACACACCTTAGCAATCCCAAATCAGGAGTTCTTCTGTACAAGGTTCCTCCGCTGTGGAAGAAATTATTGGGCAACCTCCGAAGCGTACGTTTCAGAGTATGATTTGCAAGCTCCGGAAATTCTCCTTTTGCCAATTATTCTTTGATATCGTGAAACCAAGGCTTCCTGTCTATTTTTTCTTCAACATGGGCACAATACGCCGGTTGGCTGTGGATCCTTACTGGGATGGGTTCGATGAAGTTCTTGTCGGGATGCTGTATCATGGATGACAAAGTGGCCAATGGTTCGGCGAACTCATTCTGAATCCTGGGAACATGCTGAAACTCTATCTTCGTGAACCTCTTTCTCAATTCCTGCACATGGTGCAGATATGGCAGTATCTTGGAATTCTTGGTGGCCCATTCTCCTTGTACCTGGTGCACAAGCAAATCTGAATCACCGATTACTAGCAGCTCCTGAATATTCATGTCGATGGCCATGTAGAGCCCTAGTATGAAGGCTTCATACTCTGCCATGTTATTGGTCCAGGGAATCTGAGTTTAGTAGATACCGGATAGTGTTGGCCAGTTTCCGACACCAAGACGGCTCCAATGCTGACTCCCTTGAAATTTGCCGCTCCGTCAAAGAACATTCTGCAACCGCCGTAGGACTCAGCAATATCTTCTACTAAGAATAACACCTCTTCATCGAGAAAATACATTTTCAGGGGTTCGTATTCTCCTTCCACAGGGTTCTCAGCAAGGTGATCTGCCAGTGCTTGTCCCTTGACTGCTTTCTGAGTTACATAAACAATGTCGAACTCGCTCAACAGGATTTTCTACTTAGCCAGCTTGCCAGTGGGCATGGGTTTCTGAAAGATATATTTCAAGGGATCCATCCTTGATATGAGGTATGTTGTGAGGCACAGAAGTAATGCCTCAGCTTCTGAGCTATCCAAGTCAGATCGCAGCAGGTACGTTCCAATAGAGAGTACCGCGCTTCATATGGAGTGAACTTCTTACTCAAGTAACAGATAGCTTGTTCACTTCCCCTGTCTCGTCGTGCTGCCCCAAAACGCTGCCGAAGGCTCCATTTAGCACTGCAAGGTAGAGTAGCAAGGGTCTACCTGGCTCTGGCGGGACCAAAACTGGTGGTGTTGATAAGTACTCCTTGATCTTGTCGAAAGCCTTTTGACAATCTTCGGTACAACTGGTTGCAGCATCTTTCTTCAACATCTTGAAAATAGGCTCACATATAAGTGTGGACTGGGCTATGAACCGGTTGATGTAGTTTAGCCATCCTAGAAAACTCATTACATCTTTCTTACTCTTCAGCGGCGGTAGCTCCTGGATGGCTTTGACTTTTGACGGATTCTATCCCTCGGCGGCTGATAATGAACCCAAGTAACTTTCCGGCAGGAACTCCGAATGCACATTTTGCGGGGTTTAGTTTCAAGTTGTATCTCCGTAGTCTACCGAAAAACTTTCTCAAATCGGCTATATGATTTGTGGCTTTCTTGGATTTGATGATGATGTCATCCATATATACCTCGATCTCCTTATGTATCATGTCATGAAAAATGGTGGTCATAGCCCTCATGTAGGTGGCCCCAGCATTCTTTAGACCGAATGGCATCATCTTATAACAGTATACTCCCCATGGTGTAATGAAAGCCGTTTTCTCAACGTCTTCTTCGTCCATCCAGATCTGATGGTAATGGCAAAACAATCCACGACTGGAGTTCAGGCTTGGCACGATTGTCGATTAGGATGTGTATGCTTGGAAGCGGGAAATCATCCTTTGGGCTGGCCCTGTTGATATCCCGATAATCAACACAGACCCTGACCTTCCCATCCTTCTTTGGAACTGGCACGACGTTGGCTAGCGAAGCTGGGTATTCAACCACCTTGAGGACCTTGGCCTTGATTTGATTAGTAACCTCCTTCTTGATTTTCAGACTCATGTCAGGCTTGAATTTCCTGAGTTTCTGTTTTACCGGTGGACATGCTGGGTTTGTAGGCAACTCGTGAGCCACAATGGATGTACTTAACCCGGTCATATCATCATATGACAATGCAAAGATGTCCTCATACCCTTTCAAGAACTGTGTATACTCTTCTTTTTCTGATGGCGACAAGTGGATGCTGATGCGGGTTTCCTTGACAGTTTCAGAGTATCCCAAGTTGATTATTTCTCTTTCATGCAGATTGGACTTAGGCTTGTTCTCAAAGTCTTCTACTTCTCTGACAATTTCCTCGGGTATGACATCTTCTTCTTTCGAATCACTATCCTTTTGTTGCGTCATCTCATTACATGTCATAGTTGTTGGTTCATCGAGACAGGAAATGGTAATGCTGTATAGATAAAGATATGAGAGAAAAATGGTAATAATAAATATTGACTTATTGAAGCATAAAAGCAATTTTCAATAATTTAAATAGCATTTTCGGAACATTGGAAATATTATTTAAAACGAAATGCCGAAAAAAGGGAAATCATTTTTCTTAGAAAATAAACAAAACAACGCTGTTCAGCATTGCTACCCCGGGACTCGTCGGGCCCTGGATGGTCTGACAGTCCAATTCTTTAGGAATGATCCTTTCTCCACAGCCCGGATGGTAGGACCTTCCTCCTCGTCCACCTCAACAATTACACAACAGTTCAGGTCCTCATCCTCCAAGAACAGGTTCCTTAAGGCTGTCAGTGCTTCTTCCTCCTCTGATCCCCATATGATGTCGGCCTGTTGGAAGGTCTGATTCAAGTACGGTATAGGCTGCTTGATAATAGGCTAGATTCATGTAATTTGGCGACTGTTTATGCCCCAGCTTGATTATGTTTCACTGTTATTTTATAGTTAAATGATGATAAATTGGCTCTAATTGTGAATTTCACACTTTGCAGGAGTGAGTGGCATGTACGAGGACTTAAGACTGTAATTGGAGCTAAATTGAAGCAAGAAAAGTCCCTAGGAGCTGAGTACGTGGGAAAAAGAGAGAAAGAAGAGATGAAATGAAGACCTGTACTAGCGCGGTCACTAGCGCGTCCATTAGCGCGACCGCGCTAGCCCAGAAAGTCTAGGCAGAATGATAGGCCATATGCGCGGTCATTAGCGCGTCCACTAGCGCGACCGCACTAGCCCAGTTCTGGAAAATTAAACTTCAGGGTTAAAATTGGAAGTTCGGGGGTAAATCCACTTAACCTATAGAAGGTCCAGCTCGCCCAAGGAATCATTATCGAGGTTTTCAAAGCTTGTTTTTAGACCTAAGGATGGAAAGATTTGAGACACAGATTCGACCTAAGGAGGCAGAGACACAATAGGAACAAGGCGGGGAATTCTTCTACGAGTTTTTCCTTCCTCTTCCTATTTTTCATTGTTGGTTATGACTTTTAGTATTGTAGTTTTACATACTATTATGAATAGCTAATTTGTTATCTAGGGTTTTGATGGAACCTTTTGTAGGACGAATTCTTGTTATATTTTTATATAATTAAGCCGTTGGATCTCTCTACTTGTTCAACTACGCATTTGTTGTTGTTGATTGAATGGCCATCAATTGACTGTGCCTATTTAGTGTGTACTGCTCGAGAGAGAGTACATATTTAGGTAGTTGTTGAACAACGTCACTCTTAACGTATGTGAGAAATCAATACATTGGGTTTAAAGGTAGGTTTAGAAAAAACAAAGCCTTGACGTGGTCGTAGTAAGCGGTTAGATGAAGCCAACTAGCGTAGTTCGAGAGAATATGTATAGTAAATTATTGTAGTTGCTCGAGAGAGAATTACGGCACCTAAAGTGCTCAAAATCAGTAGAGAATACATTGGCAAAATTGTAGGGAACATAGCTAGAAGGATTCCGACAATTGGGGAAATCATAACTGTAGACCTGCTAATCTTTTCTCCAACCCTTAGTATCCCTGATTTTTAATTTACTTCTTTAATTTGTTAATTAATTAGTTAGACATAAAAATCTTAATATTATTACTTAGGAATTGTCCAAGCTTGTCTTTTTAGTGATATTAAGTAGCTATAGTTAAGCCTTAGTTCTCTGTGGGATTCGACTCCGGACATTTAGACCGGATTATATTTGCAGCGACCACTTATCCTTCTTAGGACTAGAGTTGGGCGTGATCAAATTTTGGCGCCGTTGCCGGGGAACTAAAGGTGTAGCTGTAGGTGTACATATTGCTAGGTTACAAGTTTGAACTTTTATTTTTGTTTTGTTGTATTTGATTTTTTTTGTTTTACTTGTTAATTGAGAAACATGGCATCCTGGAATTATGGGAATTTTGATGTTGGTAATTCTGCTTTTAATCCTCCTTATGCATATTGTGAAGAAAACCACCCATGGCAAAATTATCAAAATATTCCCGAATGTGCACCAACTCAATCTTATATGTGGAATGTATGTGATATGTGTGGTGGACAAGATGGTCACTTTCATGGTTGTGCTTATATTTCTTATCTTTCCTCAACCCCTTACTTTGATGGTTCTTCTTTTTCTTGTGAAGTTAATAGGAACAAAGAACCCAGGGATGATGACCTGAAAGAGATCAAGGATATGCTAAGGTGCCTTGTGGAACAAAATGATGAGAAACAACTGCACATACAAAGGCAAGATG
>NW_017672404.1:76945-88465 GCF_001879085.1 Nicotiana attenuata | reverse complement strand
TTGGACAACCTCCGAAGCGTACGTTTCTGAGTATGATTTGCATGCTCCGGATATTCTCCTTTTGCCAAATATTCTTTGATATCGTGAAATCAAGGCTTCCCGTCTGTTTCTTCTTCAACATGGGCACAATACGCCGGTTGGCTGTGGATCCTTACTGGGATGGGATCGATGAAGTTCTTGTCGGGATGCTGTATCATGGATGACAAATTGGCCAATGCATCGGCGAACTCGTTCTGAATCCTGGGAACATGCCGAAGCTCTATCTTCGTGAACCTTTTTCTCAATTCCTGCACATGGTGCATATATGGCAATATCTTGGAATTATTGGTGGCCCATTCTCCTTGTACCTGGTGCACAAGCAAATCTAAATCACCGATTACCAGCAGCTCCTGAATATTCATGTCGATGGCCATGTTGAGCCCTAGTATGGAGACTTCATACTCTGCCATGTTGTTGGTGCAGGGAAATCTGAGTTTAGCAGATGCCAGATAATGTTGGCCAGTTTCCGATACCAAGACGGGGCTCCAATGCCGACTCCCCTAAAATTTGCCGCTCCGTCAAAGAACATTCTCTAACTGTCGTAGGACTCAACAATATCTTCTCCTATGAATAGCACCTCTTCATCGGGAAAATACGTTTTCAGGGGTTCGTATTCTCCTCCCCCGGGGTTCTCAGCAAGATGATCTGCCAGTGCCTGTCTCTTGACTGCTTTCTGAGTCACATAAATAATGCCGAACTCGCTCAACAAGATTTGCCACATAGCCAACTTGCCAGTGGGCATGGGTTTCTGAAAGATATATTTCAAGGGATCTATCCTTGATATGAGGTATGTTGTGTAGGCACAGAAGTAATGCCTCAGCTTCTGAGCTATCCAAGTCAGAGCACAGCAGGTACGTTCCAATAGAGAGTACCGCGCTTCATATGGAGTGAACTTCTTACTCAGGTAATAGATAGCTTGTTCCTTTCTCCCTATTTCGTCATGCTGCCCCAGAACGCAGCCGAACGCTCCATCTAATACTGCAAGGTAGAGTAGCAATGGTCTACCTGGCACTGGTGGGACCAAGACTGGTGGTGTTGATAGGTACTCCTTGATCTTGTCGAAAGCCTTTTGACAATCCTCAGTCCAACTGGTTGCAGCGTCCTTCTTTAACATCTTGAAAATCGGCTCACATATAACTGTAGACTGAGCTATGAAGCGACTGATGTAGTTTAGCCGTCCTAGAAAACTCATTACATCTTTCTTACTCTTCGAGGGCGGTAGCTCCAGGATGGCTTTGACTTTTGACGGATCCAATTCTATCCCTCGGCGGCTGACAATGAACCCAAGTAACTTTCCTGCAGGAACCCCGAACGCACATTTTGCGGGGCTTAATTTCAAGTTATATCTCCGCAGTCTGTCGAAAAACATCCTCAAATCAACTATATGATCTGCGGCTCTCTTGGATTTGACAATGGCGTCGTCCACATATACCTCGATCTCCTTATGTATCATGTCATGAAAAATGGTAGTCATAGCCCTCATGTAGGTGGCCCCAACATTCTTTAGACCGAATGGCATCATCTTATAACAGTATAATCCCCATGGTGTAATGAAAGCCGTTTTCTCAGCGTCCTCTTCGTCCATCCAGATCTAATGGTAGCCGGCAAAACAATCCACAAACAATTGGAGTTCATGTTTGGCACAATTGTCGATTAGGATGTGTATGTTTGGAAGCGGGAAATCATCCTTTGGGCTGACCCTATTGAGATCCCGATAATCAACACAGACCCTGACCTTCCCATCCTTCTTTGGAACTGGCACGACGTTGGCTAACCAAGTTGGTTATTCAACCACCCTGAGGACCTTGGACTTGGATTGCTTAGTAACCTCCTCCTTGATTTTCAGACTCATGTCAGGCTTGAACTTCCTGAGTTTCTATTTTACTGGTGGACATGCTAGGTCTGTGGGAAATTTGTGAGCCACAATGGATGTACTTAACCCAGTCATATCATCATATGACCATGCAAAGATGTCCTCATACTCTTTCAAGAACTGTGTGTACTCTTCTTTTCTAATGGCGACAAGTGGATGCTGATGCGGGTTTCCTTTACGGTTTCAGAGTCTCCCAAGTTGATTATTTCTATTTCATCCAGATTGGACTAAGGCTTGTTCTCAAAGTCTTCTACTACTCTGACAATTTCCTCGGGTATGACATGTTCTTCTTCCGAATCACTATCCTTTTGTTGCATCGTCTCATTACATGTCACAGTTGTTGGTTCATCGAGACAGGAAATAGTAATGTTGTATAGATAAAGATATGAGAGAAATGGTAATAATAAGTATTGATTCATTGAAGCATAAAAGCGATTCTCAATAATTTAAACAACATATTCAGAACATTAGAAATATTATTTAAAACAAAATGCCAAAAAGGAAATCATTTTTCTTAGAAAACAAACAAAACAATGCTGTTCAGCCTTGCTACCCCGGGACGCGTCGGGCCCTGGATGGTCTAACAGTCCAATTCTTAAGGAATGATCCTCTCTCCATAGCTCGGATGGTAGGGCCTTTCTCCTCAACAATTACACAACAGTCCATGTCCTCATCCTCCAAGAACAGGTTCCTTAAGGCTGCCAGTGCTTCTTCCTCTTCTGATCCCCATACGATGTCGGCCTGTTGGAAGGTCTGATTCAAGTGCGGAATAGGCTGTTCCAATGGATAGTACGGACCTTGCCATGGTAGTAAACATTCATTGTATTCCTGCCAGGTGTATTGATATCCTAGGCCAAAAGTAGTGCCATGACGCGTCGGCTATATTGGCTTGGTGATGCCCTAAAGATTTTTACCAAGACCCTTGCCAGGCTCATACCCTCCCCAGTTCATCATGCTTGCTATCTTGCTATCCCACCACTTATCTTTGTCGATTGCATTGACCCGCTCGATATGATGATAAGTTTCTCCGCCTAGCTTTCTCCTATTCTCGACCATCGGAATAGTCTGACGGGTGTAAATGGGGTTGCTCCCGTCTCCATGGATAATCACCTCCTGATGGTTCCACTCAAACTTCACTGCCTAATGCAAAGTTGATGCCACAGCCCCAGCAGCGCGTATCCATGGTCGTCCTAACAACATATTGTAGGATGCAAATATGTACAGTACCTGAAACTCGACATCAAACCACGTAGGCCCCATTTGCAGACAAAGATTAATTTCCCCGATGGTAGCTCTCTGAGACCCATCAAATGCCTTCACGTTCACGATCCCTTCTCGTATCTCGTATAGGCCTTTGCCCAACCTCTTCAGTGTTGTTAATGGGCAAATATTGAGACTAGATCCTCCATCAATCAGGACCCTGGTAATGAAGTATTCTTCGCATTGCACTGTGATATGCAGTGCCTTGTTGTGATTCAAACCCTCAGGCGGCAACTCATCCTCGTGGAAACTGATTTTGTGACTTTCCAATACCTGTCCCACCATGTTAGCCATTTCTCCGCTTGTGATGTTATTGGGCACATATGCTTCGTTCAATACTTTCATCAAAGCGTTCCTGTGTGCTTCTGAATTCTGTAGCAACGACAGGATAGATATTTGAGCGGGAGTCTTGTTCAGATGATCGATGACTGAATACTCCCTTGCTTGTACTTTCCTCCAGAAGTCATCTGGACCTGTTTCAATAACGGGAGGTCTGTTAGAGGCCTGTTTACTGGACTCTCCCAAATGCTCGGGTGTATAGACCCTTCAAATCCTAGTCATCCCTTGTGCAACACTAGATTCCCCCATCTTGGTTTTTTTTTTTCTTCTGGCTTCGGCCACATAATCCCATGGTACAGCCTCAGTGCTGAAAGGGGGTGTCATTGATACTGTCACTGTAAATGGTGTGGCTACTTTCACCTCAAATGGAATAGGTGCAACTGCAGGGGTGCCACCTCAACTTCAAATGGGACTGATGTTGTTACCTCGACCTCCACTGGTGGTTGTACCTTTACTATAATGGGATTGAGTGTGACTGCGAGCTTCTTGGGGTCGTCACCCTCTCTGATAAGTCCGATTGATCCCTCCGGATCCCATTCTTCATCCATCTCTATCACATTGACACATTCACCCTTGTGATTTGGGAGGGGGTTATTGCGAACATTAGGTGTGGCCTCCTTTGCCTGGATGATCTTGTTGTCAATCAAAGTCTAGATTTTATCCTTCAATGTGCGGCATTCATCAATGGTGTGCCCTTTCATACCGGAATGGTACGCACAAGTCTTATTCGGGTTAACCCATTGGGAAGACTTCTCCGTGGCCACAGTAGGGATGGGAGAGAAGTAACCAGCAGTCTTCAACCTTTCATATAGCTGGTCGATGGGTTCAGCAATGGCAGTGTATTATTTGGGTGGTCTGCTATCAAAATTAGGTCGCCGTCTTGGGTAGTTTTGACGAGTTGGAGGTGACTGAAAGTGATATGGTTAGGAATTATAGGAATGATAGGCAGTGGCTGGTTGGGAATATCTGGGGGACGAGGGTTGATATGTAGGCGGAGTTGACGGTTGATATGTGGGTGGAGGTGCTTGATATGCGGGTGGAGGTGCTTGATATGCAAGTGGGGAGGTTTGGTATACAAATGGAGTTTTGGGTCCTTGGGCGACCATTACTGCTCCCACGTCCTTCTTCTTAGATATACCCCCTGACTACAAAGCTTTATTAGTGGCCTGGAATGCCTCAAAGTTCATTACCATCCCGCTCTTTATGCCTTGTTCGATCCTTTCACCAAGTTTCATGATATCAGAGATCTTATGGTTTTCAATAACCATAAACCTTTCATAGTACTGCGGATCCTGTGCTCTGACGAAGAACTTGATCTGTTCCTCGTCCAATGCTGGCCTAACTTTGGCCGCTTCTGACCTCCAACGAGTAGCATATTCACGGAAAGTCTCGGTGGGCTTCTTCTTGAGGTACTGAATGTAGAAGACATCTGGTGCATTCTCTGTGTTGAACCTGAATCGGTCCATGAAATCAGACGCCATACTCACCCAGTTGGACCATTTCTTAGATCCTGGCTGATGTACCAGGACAAGGAATCTCCCGTAAGACTTCTCATAAAAAGCTTCATCCGAATCATTTCATCTTTTCCGACCCCGACAAGCTTGTCACAATAGGTCCTTAGATGAACCCTGGGATCACCTGTACCGTCAAACATCTCGAACTTGGGAGGCTTGTAACCCTCTGGCAGTTCTACATTCGGCTGTATGCATAGGTCTTCATAGTTTAGACCTTCTATCCCCTTGCCTCCTTCTACGCCTTTAACTCGGCTGGTCAATTTCTTGAGCTCATCGGCCAGGTTCTTAATGAGCATGTCCTTCTCAATAGATTCTGGTGCACAGGAGATGGGTTTAGTGGAGTGAGGTAGGGTGTCCACATATATAGGGTTGTTTTGGTGACCTGAAATTTGAGTATAGCGGTGATCATTGGTGGAATTCTGGGGTTCAGGAATGACTGGTGGAGTATTTTATGGAGTGTGGTCGGTGTTTGGCTGGTATTGTCGTGGGATAGTTTGATTTTGTGGGGGAGTTGTATAATGATGAGGTACGGGTAGATTTTGTGGGCGCTTGTAGGGTGTGTTTCGAGGTGGTGCGAGGTTCTAAGTGTTTGGATGACTGATGTCTGGGACGCTGAGTGAGAAGGATAGGTTTCCCACATTCCGGACATGCTCAAGCTCACCCTGGAGTTCCAGTATTTTCTATTCGAGCCATGAAACTGCTTCATTTGGGGCCTGAGTACCCTAACCATCAGAAATTTCTGCATGTTCAACCTGCGTGTTTTTTTCCTTTCTGGCGCCGTTCAAATCTTCCATTTTTGCTTTTCCTTTGCCTTTTGGTGGACTAGGATGAGGAGAAGGTGGAGGGCCTCTGGATCTTGTGTGATAAGCTGATGATGCCAGTATGCACGAACCAACCTTTGGGGATTGGGAATAATCAAAAAGAAAGAAAGAAAAACAAAAGGTAGCCAAGTCAGTAATGATTCAGGAAAGTTTGCAGTATTTAAACACATATTGCGGGAATATAAATTCGTATCCTAATTTGGGAGCACCGTTGTGCTCGAGGTAGGCCTAGCGACAAATAGATTTGGAGAATTTTAGTTCCAATAATTGCCTCATTTTATTAATGTTAAAATAGACGATCCAAAACGATACTAAATAAGATAATGTCGCTAATGGCACTTGGCCTTATTACATTTGGAAAGCAAGTAAACCTAATCTATTTGGTCCCAGAAGGACTATCTCCAGACTGGATGCTCTTGTCGATCAATTCCCCCAGTTCCTGCAGGTTCAGCAGTAAGAATGCCCTTGCCAAATGCCCGATTTCGTTTCCCTCAGCGTTTTGGCAATCGGTGACTCTCTTACTCATTTTCCCTTCCAACTCCATTAGACTGTACTCCAGATACTCCAACCTTTCGCTGGATTTAACAGCCCTTTCTTTGTCCCAGAACATGGTGGCACCCCCGATCAACATTTTGTTTGGCTGAAGATCCAACAAAGAAGGCGAATTCCCTAGGACTCGTTTCACCTGATTTTGGTCACTTGAAGGAAGATCCCTCCACCAATCTAGCAAAAGTGAAGGTATGCTACTGACCATGTCGAACTGGGGAACTTCGTGCCTCATTTCTGCAAAAGATGGCTAGGCCCTTTCCCCCTCCAGGTTCGTCTATTTATAAAATAATGATTAGCATATTGGCACTTTACTTCTCAAAATTAATGCACGCAATCGTGGTTGCGTCCGTTGGGATTATGGAAAACCCGATGGACTTTTGGGTGAGGCTTGTCTTAAAGGGTCATTATGCGGACAACATATTAACCCGGCTAGGTTTGACCATGATGCATGCACAATTGATCAGAGTAGGGTTACTATAGAGGTCTAGACTGGGACCCTCAAGCGGACAAATTGAGGGGGAAAGGCACGGAACCGTCGAACGCACCACTGATCGACTAGTTTTACCAACAAATACGCCTTTCCGAATTTAAAAGGGTGATATATAGGAAGAGCGCAAACACTCATCAAGTGTTGCTATAGGATTGATTATGCACGAGTGGAATATGATGTTGAGCATGATTTATGCAACAATAAATAGCATGTTGTCAAGTATTTGCACGTTAAAAATGATAAATGCGGTATTTAAATAATTGAAAGACAGTTACAAAAGGAAAACAAGGAAACAAGTCAGTTTCAGGAAATAAAAGAAATCATAAATGCTTGAAAATAAGCAATTAAATCCAAATAAGGGGGAAGGGAAGAGTTGTATCAATAAAATAATGCATGCCTGGAACTAATTCACAAAAACAAGTTCGTTATGGTAAGAGCCTAAAATATCCCCAGCAGAGTTGCCATGCTGTCGCGCCCCCTTTTTCCTCACGGAGTCCGGATTTCGACATTCATTGGGAGCAACTCATTTCATTTTGGGAATTGGGTGGAATTTGATGAGTCGCCACCTAACGGATTAAGGTGCGTTAGGGCACCTAGAGCAGATAACTCATAAAACTGGTTTACATTACTAGAGACTTGGGTAAGGGCTCGAAATAACCTTGAGGGGAAGGTGTTAGGCACCCCTCACAGTCCACAACGGTGGGTCCCGGCCGAACTCAAATTATGTGGATTAGTCATTAAAGAAACAAAGCACATAAACACATAAATTTTATTTAAACGGGGTAAAGGGGGTCCTAGGTTTGTTGGCCTATAGGATCACATCTGTACAATACCCGGTAAGCCTTCCTCAAATAGAGGGGTTACACGTGGCATTAGCGCATAGGTCATCATATCCTTTACTACCCAATTACCCTCCCCTTGGTCATAGCCTAAAGCGTTCTAACAACCTTAAGAATGTATCCTATGCGTGCATTACCTGTTCCTTTACTTATATAGTCCCGAAGGTATTTAGGACTTCTAGTTAAGGTGGATCTAGACTCTTCTACAGTGATTAAAAGGATAAAATTCTAGGCGACAAACAAAACACGTAGGACTGGACCAATGATAAAACAGTTAAAAGGCTCACATTTTACCTCCACAAATAGAGCAAACAAGTGCATGTCTCAAACAACAAATTTTAAAGGTTTCAGGGAGGTCCTAGAACAGGATATCTAGGTGGGCATGACAAGCAGAGAATTGAGTTAAGGCAAAGCGTTAAAGACCTAACCAGTTTGCCTACTGATTTTAGAATCTGTTGAATCTGGGTAGTTCACGAATAAGCACAACATAGTTTCCAGTTTTTATAAGATTTTAATTACCTACAGGCCTGCCTAGGCGGAGATACCCTATAAACATGCTGTCTAAAATGTAATCAGGATCAATTTAAAACAAACAGTTTTGAACTTATTAAGTCCTATAGGCATGCTGGTCTAGGTGCTGAACATTACAGAGCTAGTTTACATACATTTAATCCTAGAACATGATATCTAGGTGTTGGGATTTCTTTAAACAGGAGAGTTACTGAATTATGTGATGTAGACATAGTTTTAAAGCGAATTCAATAATAGTCCTAAAGCAGGATCTCTAATGCACATAACGAATGAAGGTTTTTGTTAAGCAGGATTACAACGTAATTAATAACAGAATTTCTAGGTGATCATGATTATGCAAAAGCAGAATTTCGTAACGAATAAGGTGATGAGCCTATAACATGTTTTCTAGTATGCCAAACAATCCTAAAAGCATGGTTTCTAAAGCACATAAACATAATAAACCTAAGGCATGATTTCTAATGCAAGTAAGCATAGTAAACCTAAAGGAATGATTTCTACCCGATTTCCCTCACAAAAATCATATAAGAATCCCCTTCCCTTTTAATAACTTCCCCAATATCTGTTTACAAAGATTATTATTACAGCCCATAAATGAATTACATAATGAATAAAAGCTATACTATAGGGAGCCAGAAATAGGCCCAAAGCGAACCTGGAAGTACCAGGCCTTCAAACGGTCGTAGATGATATCGTTTCATGATGTCCAATAAGGGTATCCTGGTGCGTCAAAGTTTGCAAGGGCCTCAGGGACCCCGGGCAATGCTCACACTAAGATCCTTTTAAACAGAAGAGTAGTTATGTGAAGTGTGGAAGGGCCAGCCCCAGTGTGCCAGATTTCGGAGGAATCTCATGGATTCCTAGGCAGCACACACACTGGAGGGGCGGAACTTAAGTAATCTAAGAGTAGAAGTGAGAGTGCTTGACATAGTAGTGACAGTTTAAGGAAAATAATTTAGGAGTAAAACAATTCAGGGGTCCAGGAGTGAAAACAGTTCGAAGGTAAAAATAGTAAAGGAGCAAAACAGTTCAGGAGTGAAAACAACAGTTGGAAATATTCTGAAAACAGCAATATAGTCACAAAGCAAGAATTCACATTGCCTAGATTTAGCAGAAGGAGTTTAGCCTTGAACTCAATCAACAACAGACAAGATCAATCAGTTCAGCAAAGGTTTCTTATGGTCCTGGTCCATTAACTGATACTAGGTGAACATACAGTCTTGTATCAATCATAGGGTAGCATGTTGGGATCAGACAGTCGCACAGAAAAGCAAGCAAGTTGAGGGCATAGAGACCATGACTTAATCAGGGGTTTATTAGGGATGAACATCTGTAACAGGTCAACAGTCATAGATCTAATGACATAGGGGCAGACACATAGACATGTTATAATAAAAGAACATAGGTCTAGCAAATAGAATAGGCATGTTGATTACAAAGAACCTACTGATTCATGAAAGTAATCATGCTAAAAACAAACACATAGGTCTAATTCAAAACAGGCATGTACATAACAAAGAAGATACTGATTCAATGACATGAAAGTAGACATGTTGACGACACATAAGTCTTAGTTAATAGAAACAGACAAGTGGACATATTGAAGACAGGAAAACCACACAGGTCTTTGTTGAAATAGGCGTGGTGAAAACAAAGAACATACTAATTCAATGACCTGAAAGTAGGCATGTTGAGAACAAGAAGCATACTGATTTAGTAACATGCAAGTGATCATGTTTAGCAGTAAGTACATAAACTAAATCATACAGATGTCTGAATAATAGTAAAGTGAGGCATACCGGTTGGGAATTTGCAGTAGGAGAGTGAAGTAAATAGGATCCATGATCTAGCCTTGGCTTTCAGCCGCTAGACAGTGCAATAGACAAATAGTAATAGAGAGCAAGAGCATTAGATATGTTTTTCCTTAGGTCTCTGTGAGTGTGTTTAAAATAGAGTGATGTATTAATAGGAGTCTATTAGTGTAAAGTAAATAAGGTAAGGTAGTTTAACATTGCAAATAAGACAAGGAAAGCAAACAACCAATCAATTAGGCTTGACAGGGCTGAAAATCAGGGAGTTATATCCAAAGATAACTCGGATTGAGTTTCAAATAAGGTAAGTGGTGAGTCTGACAACCAATTAGGGTCAGAACACCATAAATCAAGCAATTAATCACATAAATAAGGTAACATAAGTAATTAGAGACCAATCTAGGGTCAAACAACCCCTTAATAGGAAAGAGGCGTCAATTAAGAGTCTCAGAATTAAGGAAAGCCGGCAAAAATACAGTAAATCATCTCAGCATAAATGAAACCCTAGACAGTTGGGTCAATTATTCAATTATTCAAGAAATAACGGGCAAAATGTTGGAGCGGACAATAAAATAATCAAACAATTAAGTCTGGAAAACAATTATGAAAGAAAGATTAATCAAACACATAGGAAATTTCGGAAAAGTCCTTTGCAAAAACAGACGAAGTGAAACCCTAATTCTGGGAAACTTTAGGATCGGTTAACAGTAGGAAAATCATAAAGCCTTTTAAAGAAAAACTATTATGGAAACTCGAAATCGGTTCAGATATACAGAGATTTGACCAACAAATAACAAGGAAGCAAAAACCCTATTGTAACAAGGTGTTAAAATCGATTAACACCAAAGAAACAAGAGATCTTTAAAGGAAAATTACTGATAAACTCAGAATCACTCCAGATCTACAAAGATCTGGACAGATTCATGTTTAAAAAGATTAGGATTTTGAGGAAAAGGAGTGGGGTAAAGAGAACCTGGTTTTGAACAAAAGATTCGAACCATGAAACTCAAGATAATAGCACTCACAAACGGAGATGACCGTCGGCAAACTCTTAAAGAGTTTTGAACAAGATCTGGATTAGATCTCTTTGAGATCTCTTTCACGAAACAACAAAATCAAACAACCAGAAGAGGTAAGAGGCCAGTAGAAGCCTGAAACAACCATGGAATCCCATGGAATAGGTAGGAATCGAAGGGATTAGGGGTATGTTTAGGTGGTAGCGCTTAAGGTTAGGGTTGGGCCTCAGAGAGAGCCGGAGAAGAAGGGATTAAAGGGCGGCTGGTGTGGGAAAAATTATTAGGGTTAGGGGGTCGTTTAGTATAAAAAGGAAAGAGTTAATAGGGGTTGTTCATTTATGAGATCAATGGCCGAGATTGGACGGGGTTTGGGTCGGGTAAAGGTCTTTAGGGTTTGGGTTGGGCAGATTTGGGTCTGTTTTTAATTTAATTGGATTG
>NW_017672404.1:15163-76925 GCF_001879085.1 Nicotiana attenuata | reverse complement strand
GGGGGGGGGGGGGGGTCCGATTTTGGGTATAAAATTAGGGGATATTTGTTAAATACCCATTTTTTAGTAAAAGTAATTTAAAAAATATCTAACTAAAATAATTTTTGTGCATGTAGGTGATTTAAAATAATTAATTAATATTGTAAAAAATATAAAAAGTCATTTTTTACATAGATAATGTAGCTATTCTTATATGTGGGCTATTATTGTAAAATACACAATTATAGTTTTGAAAAATGCAAAATGTAATTGAAAAAATGCAATTGAAATATTTGAACACTTATATGAGCATGAATGATGAATTTGGATGGTTAAATGATCATAAAGTAATATGAGGGATAATTTTGAATATTTATATAATAAAAAATACAGAAATAAATGGATTTAAGGACTTTAAAAATTATAAAACAATTTGTGCATGTTTGTAAATACATGTACGATATTTTGAAAGTGTATGCATATTTTAAAATATATGAGGAAAAAATTAGGTATCAACAACTCGTCTAAGCGAGTCCACCATTTTGATACTAACTATTTTATGATAACCACGACCATCTCATTTCATAGATTTTCTTCCCATTTCTTCTCGCCTCACCCATCCTAATTAGTGAATAGTTAAGCACTTCTCCATATGTTACGTGGTCCTTTTCCTTAGTTAGGAATTTGTCGTGCTCACCTCTCAACACTTGTTGGGATACCTGTGGGAAATTGTATTCACCCGCATATCGCTTAACACCTCCTTGCTTGTAAGACCTTTAAGAGGCTCTCCATCAAGTCCAAATGTACTATTGGATTCTTCTAGCATCACATTTATTTCTCCCACTCGTTCCACCTCTCATAACGCCTTGGTTAAATCACAAATCCATGATTAACCCATTCTAAAAACTCCCAACCCTTCACTTTCGATCTATAGTACTTCCTTGGGTTTCATCGTTCCCGACCCTCTAACAAGAATAAAATCCCCTTTACAAACATTACTCCTAGTTTTTCGGATTGTTGGCCCTATCATTCACATTGCCATGCATGAAGAATTCACCTTCCTTATCCTTCCACCATCTTAGGGTACTAGTAGCCTATTATTAGCATATCCTTTAAGAGAATCACGTTACTCATTATCACTTTTCTAGACTACACATGTCCTCAACAAAATTTTTAAACATCATAGCTACATGGTCATACTCTTGTTTCATGGTGTTTAAGTGGCCTCACTGTGGCCCTTCCTCCCCTACTTGGGGTAAACGTCCCGGATTTTGAAACAAGTATTGAATTTCGCAACTTAGGGACATATGCCTCATGCCTCTAGCCCTCGTATATATATTTTCGACTATTAGGGATATTTAAGTCGCCATGGTATTAACCTCATAAGTTCTCTACTCTTATTTAGCCACACGGGTTTGGAATTCTAACTCCTCATGTCAATATCCTTTAGTAGTATAATACAACTTCGTAGATTTCTGGATTATTATAAAATTCATAGTACAAGGGTCTTCTCATTCTGGGTTCGATGGACTCTCCTTTCATAACTTCTTGTCTCCTGGGAGAGACTTGCACTCCCATCATTAATCTCCTTGTCATGCCTTCCATACATCATGTACTTATGTAAAAAAAATTCTTTTACACCTTAGGATCACATACATGCTTCCCACCCTACCCACGTGTGTTGTTCAAGCTTATTTCTTAATTATCAAATAAACGTCTCCTTGGAGGTGGGTAATCACTTTTAACACCTTTTCTCAATTAAAATATATTCATGGTACTGCATAGTTATCCTATATGTCCATACCATTCGTTCAACAAGATACGTGTGCCATCTCCTTGATTTTCAGGCCATTACCCGTTTGTTAGGTCATATGAGAACATTACTTGGAATAGACGAAGGAGCGTTTAAAAATACCTTGAATCTCAACGCACGAGTTATAAGACAATCTTATAGTCAAGCTTTATCGCACGATATGGAGTGCTGAAGAAGGGTAACATTCCTAAATGTCCATGTAGCCTCCAACTTATAGATGTGGTCAACTACACACCTATAAGAAGGACTCTACTAGACACGGCTCCGAGGCATCCTAGGACACTTTGAAACATTAGGCTCTGATAAAAAGTTTGTCAGGCCCCAACCTCAGGGAGCGCGACCGGTGCTCAACCGAGTGAACCCGGTCGAGCAAGCCTATTAGACACTTTCTACCCAACTCACTTTTGACCAAGAGGAGGCATGCTTTCATTAATTAAATAATAAAAGGGGTGTATATATAAACATTACTATTTCATTTCATTCGGCTACATCGTTGTTAAGTTCCCAAAATACATACACATTAAGATTTAGTAAGACAAGAGTCCAAAATACAACATAATTCATCGGACCTTTCTAGCACCCATATACACCTACAAAATATCTACGGAGCCTCTAAAGATGCGAAAGAGAGACTTATTACAACCCCAGCAACAAGGCCCTAGCATTACCTCAAAACATAGTAATAATAGAATCAAAAGATACGAAACATGACCCGGGATGAAGTGGGGAATCACTAAGACTGCTGGGAGAAGAGGATACACCACTAGCTGCGATCAACATTGTCTGCCTTGGAACCACTAACATCCATTTAAAGATGTAGCACCCCCGGCAAAAGGGACGTTAGAACTGTCGAATAGTACTAGTATGTAAAGATAAAACGCCTTCTTAATAGAATGAACAGTTAAACAAGAAGGAAATAATCATCAGTTCAATAAAAGCTTCAAACAAATACGAAAACATCAAGTAAGGATCACATAGTTTCCGGTTCAATTTCCATCTTATTATGTTGATAACCTTAGCGCCAATATGCCACAATCCATAATACCACCGTGTTCTTACACGGAATCCAATCTCGACCCGATCGGCTAGGTCATCTCTTTTGAGACATCAACCAAATCCACAATTCCAATCAACCATTTTCAGCACGGTTACCACCATGTGTGCGGCATGGCGTCCGATCACGCCCCGATCGGCTAGGCCATCTCACTTGGGACATCAACCTTTCAATAACTCATTTAACTTCACATTTCTTTCCCATATTTGAATACATTGGCATGAGTGGCCTCATTTATTAAGTCATTCTTGGCACTTGGCCGTATTACACAATTCAAGTTTCCCTTTTACATATTTAATAACATTATCATCAGCAACAATAAGGCCTATCATGTAAGGCATTTTAACATGTAAGGGAAAACCTTCGAAATTCTAAGCACATAGAGGATTTTCATACAAATTGGCACAACAATCTTTATTCAATTTCTTTGGCATGAGTTCTTAACCTTTCTCAACACATATTCCACATTTTAAACATATTCACAAAGGAAAATATGACATGATAAGCATTTAGTACAAATATTTATCACATATTATTCCACACGACACATTTGGGATAGTCAATTCTAGCATGATCAATTTGGGGACTTACACCGATTACACGAACACCAGGGGATTTCAATTCTAAGAAGAAGGAGGTTTAGCCATACATACCCTGTTTAAACTTTTCTTAAGTTACTACATCATTTCGGAAATTCTAGCAATCCCAATCTATTTTGAGACATAACAAAATCAAACACAAATTATGAAGACATTCATAGTTTCATTTCATTTGAGCATTTTATCAAACACTAGTTGTGTATTTTGATTTCAAAGCTCTTCTACAAGATTTCCTTCATTCCTCAACCCAATCTTTACTTTTTTGTGTTAAAAAATCTTCCCACAAACCTTATTTGTACATGCATGTATACATAATACTATTACA
This sequence comes from Nicotiana attenuata, assembly GCF_001879085.1. NCBI lineage: Eukaryota > Viridiplantae > Streptophyta > Magnoliopsida > Solanales > Solanaceae > Nicotiana > Nicotiana attenuata. The sequence continues at coordinate 73,155 of NW_017672404.1, read as the reverse complement.
CCCAAGAATTATACTTCAATCACCCATCTTATACCCCAAACTCGAAAGTAATATCTAGTGTATAGAACCTTACCTCTTAGATGAAGATCTTGTGATTGATTTCCTTGATTCTTGAAGATTGATGCAAGATTGAATGATTAAAATGTTAGGCTTCCTTCTTCTCTCTATAAAATTATATTACCTCTCTCTAAACCGTCAGAAAATCGCCCTAAAATAAGCCTCAAAGCCTACTTATCAAAATGGGGTCGGGTTACGAAAATAGGGAAATTAAGCCTCTAAAATCAGGTCTGCGGTCGAAAAATGGTCCGTAGAACGGGTATGTGGGTTGCAGAGTGGATCGCAAAATTGGTGCCCAGAACTGGGCTTCACTGGACAGGTCTGCGACCATTTTGCGGTCGCATAACCATTTCTGCGATCGCAGAATTATCGCAGAATGGCCGCCGGATTGCATTATGCCAGCCTTTGGTAATTGGACCATAACTTTTTGTTGGAGTGTCCGGACGACGAACGGTTTGAAGCGTTAGAAACTAGACTCTAATATATTTTATTTGATAGGTTTTTCATCACATAAAACCTTATATATATGTAGACATTCTCGTCCAAAGTTTGGGCTTGTGCATACTCATTTGGAATTTTATCCTATTATGTAGTTTTCCAAATTGACATAGACTTAGGCTTCTCCTTAGACCCCACATTACCCATTATATGACCTATACACTTATTACCATATTCGATTGATATCTATCATACTAATTAGCACATAAAATATTATAGTTAGCCTACCAGGCACCACGAAATCTTAAATTACTTAACGAAATTTTCCGGGGCCTTACTGGCACTGACTTAGGTTTTTCAAATTTTTGCACAATGTAGACATGGCATTGGAAAATTAAACATTATACATGATTTACCCAGACCCCACCAAGTGCATCTGATATTACCCATACAATTTTAAGTAAAGATGAAGAATATTTGATATTTTAGGCCTAAAAATAACTATACTACTAATGAACAAAAACAAAGAAAAATTGAAAAATTTAAACATGAATCGAACATACCAGTGATGAAGGATGTAAGAAAGAATCTAGACTGATGAAATGAGTGTGGAGTATGAAACAATTTGTGTGCACTGTTCTTGCTTAGGTCTCAAGAGATCAAAGTGTGTAAAGTCGTGAATAGTGCTATGAGGACGTATTTATAGGTTGACCCAATTAGGTCACAAAAAATACAGCTGAGTGCGGCCGCACAATTTTAAGTGCGGTCGCAGTCTCTACCTGAACCTAGCTGAAGCTCTGCGGTTCGCACAAAAGTGAGTGCAGCCGCAGAAATTTGTGCGGACCGCACAATTTCAAGTGCGGCGGCAGAATGGCCATTTCTCTGCTATTCCAAACTTCAGAGAGTTGCATTTTTGGGTCTCCAGTTGTGCGGTCACACAATGAATTGTCGGGAAACAGATTCCTCTCTGCTGTGGCAATCAAGATTGTGCGGTCCGCACAATTAATGTGTGGTCCGCACTTTTTCAACACTTAGCCAATTTTTCTGGGCACAGTCCTGGCAAAGCACACTCATTCCTGCATACACTTCAACACTAGTTAGCACAAAACAAACCCTATCTAAAGAAGAAGAAAAAGATAAAGAAAAAGACACATGGGCTGCCTCCCAAGAAGCGCTTGATTTAACATCGCGGCACGATGCAGATTACCAATCATTTGAAATTAAGAAACGCCACGACGTGTCCATCATCAACTTTTTTAAGATAGTGCTTCACTTGGTGCCCATTGACTCTAAACACTTCATCATTCTTATTTTTCATGTCCAATGAACCGAATGGTGTCACACCAACAACCTCAAACGGGCCACTCCATTTTGACTTCAACTTTCCCAGAAACATCCGCAACCGAGAATTGAAAAATAACAAAAGATCTCCTTCTTTGAAATCCTTGTTTCGGATGTACTTGTCGTGGAGGTACTTCATCTTCTCCTTATATAAGGAAGAACTTGTATATGCATGGTACCGGAATTTATCCAGCTCATTCAATTGTGTCACCCTTAAGTTGATGGCGACATCCCATTCAGATTCAACTTTTTCAAAGCCCACATGGCCTTATGCTCAAGTTCCATCGGAAAAAGGCAAGCCTTCCCGAACACCAGCCATTATGGAGAGATCCCAATTGGTGTTTTGTAAGCCGTCCTATAAGCCCATAAAGCATCATCAAGTTTTCTTAACCAATCGGTCCGGTTGGCATTCACTATTTTTGACAAAATACTCTTTATCTCCCGGTTAGAGACTTCCACATGACCAATTTCTTGAGGGTGATAGGGGGTCGAGACTTTCTGAGTGACGCCATATTTGGTGAGTAAGGTATCAAAAGCCTTGTTGCAAAAGTGCAAACCTCCATCACTTATGGAAGCCCTAGAAGTACCAAATCTTGTAAAGATGTTCTTCTTCAAAAATGCCACCACACTCCTCACTTCATTGTTGGGCAAAGCAACGGCCTCACCCATTTCAACACATAATCAACTGTGACTAAAATGCAGGTGTTTCCACAAGAGCTCACAAACGGAACCATCAAATCAACACCCCACACATCCAAAATATCTATCTCCAAAATGGTGGTGAGAGGCATTTCGTTTTTATTTGAGATTCCGCCGGCTCTTTGGCATTCATCACAATGCTTGACAAGCTTACTAGCATCCTTGTAGAGAGTAGGCAAATAGAATCCACAACTCAACACTTTTGTCGCCGTTCTAGCTCCACCATGGTGACCACCATATGGTGAAGAGTGGCAAGCCTCAAGAATTCCCACTTATTGCTCCTCCGGCACACATCTTCAGATCACACTATTGGTACAAATCCGGAAGAGGTATGGTTCATCCCAATAATAGCCAAGGCAATCCAGTTTGAGCGTCTTCCTTTGGTTTGAAGAGAACTCATTCGGTACAATGCCACTTACATGATAATTTTCTAAGTCGGCAAACTATGGCATCTCGGTCATTGAAATGGCTAGAAGCTAGTCGTCGAGGAAGGAATCATTGATCTCAAGGCCGTCAAGTGGCCTCCCCTCCTCCTCCAATCGAGAGAAGTGGTCCGCCACTTGATTTTCACTACCTTTGCAGTCTTGGATCTCTAGATCGAACTCTTGCAATAAAAGCACCCACCACAAGAATCTCGCCTTTGAATCCTTCTTTCTCAATAAGTACCGAAGTGCCGCATGATCGGTGTGGACAATAACCTTAGTACCTATCAAGTACAGGCGAAACTTCTCCATAGCAAAGACAATAACAAGGAGCTCTTTTCAGTCAGCGTGTAATTGACTTGGGCACCGTTCATGGTCTTACTAGCATAGTAGACCGGATGGAAGATTTTGTTGATTCGTTGCCCCAAAACTTCTCCAACCGCCACATCACTTGCATCACACATGAGCTCAAAAGGCAAGCGCCAATCCGGTGCAGTGATAATAGGAGTAGTTGTCAATTTGATCTTGAGCAATTCAAATGCCTTCATGCAATCCTCATTGAAATGGAATTTGGCATCCTTCTCCAAAAGCTTACACAAGGGGTTCACCACTTCGGAAAAATCCTTGATGAAACGACGATAGAACCCCGCATGACCCAAGAAACTCCTAACTCCCTTCACAGATGTAGGGGTGGAAGTTTAGAAATGACCTTTATTTTGGCTTTGTCGACCTCAATACCATTCTTTGGTATTTTGTGACCAAGGACAATGCCTTCCTCGACCATGAGACATTTCTCCCAATTCAATACCAACTTCGTCTCTTCACATCTTGCTAAGACCTTATCCAAATTTTTCAAGTAATCATCAACAGAATTTTTGACCACGAAAAAGTCATCCATGAAGCCCTCAAGAAATCCCTACACCATGTCGGTGACGATAGCCATCATACACCGTTGAAACGTCGTCGGTGAATTGCATAACCCAAATGGAATCCGCGAGAATGCAAAAGTACCATAGGGACAAGTGAAAGTAGTCTTTTCTTGATCCTTCGGAGCAATAAGAATTTGGTTGTAGCCAGAATACCCATTGACGAAACAATAGAAACCCCGGCCGTCCAACCTATCAAGCATTTGATCAAGGAAGGGAAGTGGGAAATGATCTTTCCTTGTGACTTTATTAAGCTTGCGATAGTCCATACACACTCTCCACCCGGTCATCTTTCTCTTAGGAATCAACTCGTTCTTGTCATTGGTAACCACAGCCATGCTCCCTTTCTTTGGGACACATTGCACTGGAGAAGTCCACGAACTATCGGAAATGGGGTAAACAACCCCGGCATCCAACCACTTTATGATCTCCTTTTTGACCACCTCTTGCATTGCTTCATTTAGCCTCCTTTGATGTTCAACGGAGCGTTTGGCATCCTCCTCCAAAACAATCTTGTGCATGCAAAAGGCGGGGCTTATGCCCTGAATATCCGTCAATGTCCATCCTATAGCTTTCTTCCTCTTTTATATCACTACCAATATGGAGTCTACCTGCATGTTAGTCAAACCAGAGGAAAGAATAATCGGTAAAGTAGAACAAGGGCCAAGGAATTCATACCTGAGATGTGGAGGCAATGGCTTTAACTCCAAAGTGGGAGGCTCCTCGATTGAGGGCTTTGTTGGAGGAGTCTTCCGGTTCAAGATCCAAGGATAATTTGCGGGGTTCATAAGTGTACGACCCCATTCCTTGCAATGCATTCACACATTCCACATAGCCATCTTCCTCCTCATGATCATCAAGGTTGAGCAAAAAATCATCACATCGGTCACCAAGTCCACAAATGAACAAACTTCATTGGTATTCGGTTGCCTCATAGATTTGTGCACATGAAAGACCACCTTTTCATCACCCACCCGGATGGTGAGCTCATCGGCTTCCACATCAACAAGAGCCTTTCCCGTAGCAAGGAAAGGTCTACCCAAGATAATAGGCACCTCATAGTCCACTTCACAGTCAAGAATCACTAAATCTACCGGGAGGATGAGCTTATCAACACGAACCAACACATCATCAATAATACCCAATGGTCTCTTCATAGTACGATCCTCCATTTGTAACCTCATAGATGTGGGTCTTGGTTGCCCAATTTCCAAATCTTTGAACACTGAATAGGGCATCAAGATGATACTCGCCCAAGATCACATAAAGCTTTGGCAAAGTCGGTGTTACACCCCGCAGCCTTCCAAAACCTTATTCCTTTCAAACCAAAAATGTGAGAAAACAGAATCATTTTCGTTCAAAATTTCAAGCGTTCAACAATTCAACTCCTTAGCCAACATTCCGTTCAAAAACGTTAGAAGCAGAATAAATTCGTCCAAGATTTCAAGTTCGTCCAAGTGTGAATATCGTCCATATTTCGCAGAAGCAGATTCGTTCAAATAAATCCAGGAACAGGTATGTTAAGGCTATCCCTTCTTTCTTTTGGCATGATCCATACGATACGAAGAAAACGTGCAAATGCACAAATTCCATAAATGACTCTATTCATAGAAGTATTAGAGATATCTATGTTCTTGAATTTCTATGTGTCATAATATTTTATCATCTGTTCATGGGTCTCAGAAGAATACGAAAGTTGAAACGAGTTTACTTTATGATATTACTCAGAGGCAAAATGATCTTATGACATTTCGAAAGATTTTATTAACATACTTTTCATGCATTGTATTCATGTACATTAACCCGTGACCAGATGGCGTTATATACGCGTATATATGTATGTATATACATGTATATGGGATATGGGAAAGGTTATGGCGTTATATACGCACCACCACCTGATCAGCTGGTATACTATGATGCTTTTTTACCCACACTGGCCGATATGATATGATGGGATGCCCTTAGAGGCTGATGATGTTATGAAACATGTACCTATGCATGACATGACATTCATACGCATATGTATGGCGCTAAAAGTATTTCATGATTTACAGAGTTATCCAGACTTACAAGTTGAGTCAATTACTCTATATTTCTTCCATGTCTGTTATGTACTTATTTATGTGCCTTACATACTCGGTACATTTTTCGTACTGACGTACCTTTTGCCTGGGGACGTTGTATTTCATGCCCGCAGGTCCCTATAGACAGGTCGAGAGCCCTCCAAGTAGGCTATAAGCTCAGCGGAAGATGTTGATGCGCTCCATTTGCTTCGGAATTGCTTGTTTGGTTAGTATGATTTAGACGTGTATTGTTTGGTATGGCGGGACTCTCTCCCGACCTTTATGACGTTTATGTACTCTTACAGGCTTGTAAACATATGTCGTGTACGTGAAAGATTGTAAGGCCTTGTCGGCATATGTTATGAGTTTATAAATAATCATGTTGGCCTATTAGGTCCGTATGTCACATGTAATAAGAAAATACGCTACGTTGTTACTCGGTTGAGTAAGGTATCGGGTGCCCGTCGCGGCCCATCGGTTTGGGTCGTGACAAAAGTCGGCACTTCCAATTGTACATGATATTGTGAAAGCGCCAGAATCTTCCAATTTAGGAGCAGTTGAGTGCACAAATTGCACTCACTTGATGTGTCATCTTAATAGTATCGCAATGCATCAACCTCTTCTTTGTCACCAAGTCTTTCAAAAACTTTGCATAACCCGATATTTGTTCCAAGGCCTCAACCAATGGCACATTAATAGACAAACTCTTCATCATGTCAATAAACTTTTTGAATTAGTTCTCACCATTTTTCTTGGCAAGCCTTTGAGGATATGGAAGAGGAGGCCTTGGCATTGGTGCCTTAGCCTTTGGTACTACCGGTTCCAGTATGTCAACAATGTTCTCCCTAGACGGGTTCACTTCTTCTTGAGTCTCCTCCACATTATCTTCAATATCAATTCTCACCTCATCATTTGCTTGCACTTCATTGCTTGGCATCTCATCTTCTTGTACTAGTTGTTCATCTTCCACAATCTTCTCTTGGCTTGAGGTGGTTGCATTCCCACATTTTCCACTCCTTATAGTAACGGCCAAGGCATGTCCCGTGTTGTTCCCACCCTTCGGGTTCACCACCGTATCACTTGGTAGTGCCCCCTTAGGATGAGTGTTCAAAGTTTGCGAGATTTGGCCCAATTGAATTTCTAAATTGCGAATTGAAGCGCTGTGAGAGGCTAGTTGAGCATCAAAATCGGCATTCTTCTCCATCATTTGTTTAAACATGTTCTCAATTCGTTCCCATCTCACTATTGGAAGAGCTCGGACCTTGAAAACCCGACCCCCGGTGTTGTTGTTGTTTCACCCTCCTTGGTTGTTACCTCCCCAATAGCCTTGATTATTGCCACTCTAATTGCCTTGGTTATTTTGACCATTCCAACTTCCTTGATTGCTTTGATTGTTCTAGTTCCCTTGGTTGTTTTTATTGTTCCAACTACCTTGATTGCTTGAATTCCAATTTCCTTGATTTCCTTATGGTCGCCATTGTTGTTGATTTAGGCCTTGATTGTTGTTTCTTTTCCCTTGGAAGTTGTTCACATATTGTACTTCCTCATCTATTGTCTATCTTGATCAAATCCACTATCATTTTGCACATAATTTTCAACCCGGTTTTGCACTTGAGGACCCTTTTGCCTTCTCTTGTTTACCATCATATTAACTCCCTCCATTGTATTTACTTGCTTGGGACCTTGCACTTGTTAAAGTTGAGTTTGGCTAGTATTCATTGTGGTGGTCAACTCGGGAATTGCTTGCCCGTGATCATGTAATTTTTTTAGGCAAGTGAATCACATTTGGATCACCTTGAGGAACATTTGCTCTACTTTGCCAATCTAAGATCTCACAAGCTTCCGGATATGGCATTGTCATTAAATTTCCACCTGCAAGTTGGTTGACCATGTATTGATTGGTAGTGTTGATCCCCTATAGTAAGTTTGTTGAATCATAGCTTCCGTCATGTCATTATTAGGGCACTCTTTGACCATTGTTCGGTATCTCTCCCATATCTCATGCAAAGGCTCGTTAGGTTCTTGTTTGAAAGCTAGAATCTAATCCCTGAGAGTTGTCATATGCCCGAGAGAAAAGAACTTGGAAATGAATTTCTCGGCCAATTCATCCGATGTATGGATAGATGATTTGGAATCCTCTCTAACCAATCCAAGGCCTTCCCCCATAGAGATAAAGGGAATAGCCTCAACCGTAAAGCATCCTCGGAGACGTTTGTCTGTTTACTCCCCCAGCAAGTGTAAACAAACCCTTTCAAGTGCTTGTATGCATTTTGACTTGGAGCCCCGGTGAAGAATCCCCGTTGTTCCAATATGGTAAGCATAAAATTTGTGATTTAAAAGTTTCCCGCCCTAATGCGAGGCCGGACTATGGCACTTGCGTATCCTTCATTCGGCAACACCCGATGTGTCGCCGCTCTTGGAGGAGGTGGGGGTGGAACGGGAACATTGTCTTGAGGCGGCCGGCCTCGTCTATTTGCTTGAGGTTCAAGAGGAACCTCATTAACTTGGTCATCATCCCTGTCATCCCCCAAAGGCACGTTTCCAAGAGGATCGTTGTTGTTGAGAGTCATTGCATCACCTACAATTGTTACACAAAATGATTAGTAACCCAGAAGGAAAGAAATACAAATCACACACAAAACCAAATATATAGCTAAATCCGTTTTTAGCTCCCCGACAACGACGCCAAAAATTGATGTTGCCCAAGTTCACAACTGAAATTGGGGTTGTGAAGCGGTCGTTGCAATTATAATTACCCAAATAGGAGTCGGGATCATTTTCTCAGGGAGCGTAGATGGGATTAGGTATATGCTTGGACTAAGCATATAATGTGTCCAAAATGAACTTTCACATACTTTGTTGTCTACCTCTAAATTAAGCTATTGCTTGCAAGTATAAAACTAAAGAATGATATTTTCAGTGTTGTTTTCTAATTTGTAAAAGATCTAGGGCTATGACTTCCACCTATGTGGTTACCTAACGGGTTGTGGGCTTCAGAGCGAGTTTCGTTGGTCGGGGCGTAATATAGCAGTCAACACAATTACCCACTCAATACCTCTCGATAATAGAGTGTTTTTGCCCAATTTGGCTTTCTCAAGCCCAAATGGGTAATTCACAAAACACTTGATAGATGCTCAAGTCGGGTTTTACTATCTCTAGATTCAATCCTTTGATTGGCACTATCAATTTCTTGAGTTCAACCCAATTTCTTGTTAGCCAAGTTTTCCTAGACTCAGTCTCTCTTTCTCAAGTAGAGACTAAGTCAATTAGGCATGAATCAATGTTTGCAACCATTAATTCTTAAATTAAAGCAAGAACTAGGCCAAATATCACACACCCAACCTTAAACAAGCCCTAAATCAAATACCCATTAGGTACTCACACTAGGATTGGGTCACAACCCTAGCTAGAAATTTTACTACTCATAGATAAAATGAAGAAATTAAAGAAGAAAAAAAGATTAAACTCATATTGGATGATAAAGAGATAAAAATCCAATGTAAATTAGACAAGCTATTGTAAAATTTCCTAAACCAGTAAATAAAAATGGGTCTCTACTTTCTGAAGTTCAAACTTGACCTAATTTTGACAAAAAAGACTATTTATACACAGCTAAAAATTTCGAACAAAATTGCCCTTTTGGAGGTTCTGCGGCCGCACAATTCTGTGTGCATTTCGCAATTTGAAGGTAAGCTTGACATAAGGGACTTATGCGGCCGCACAATTCTAAATTGCGGCTGCACTTCTTTGATAGGAGAAGAGTATCTTGGGTCAGTGAGGAAAGACTGCGGATGGGGGGAGAAAGTAGTGTTACAAACACTTTCACCGGATGAGGGCATCACGGATCGTGTCGACGGATTCTTGAATATGTACACGTACCGTTTCACACTGGGCCCCCTTGACAGGGTTGTGTTCGACTTCTGTTTAAAGTATCGGGTTACCTTGGCACAGATCCTCCCGTTATTTTGGTGAATAGTGTTGATGATGAGATTTTTTGCAGAGAAGGCGGAGCTCGAACTTACGCTTAGTCATCTTATTAGGTTGTACCAGCCCTTTCACCACCGAGGTCTGTTAAACTTACGATGCTGGTCGACCACGCCCTTTGTGTTAGATGATGAGGGAGATGGAGGTCGGGAGCGGATGAGTCAATTCGTCCGAGTCCGGACTATTGACATTATCCCTGCGGAGTTTATGCCATTTCCTGAAGAATGGAATTAGACACGTAAGTGGTACACTTCGTGCCTTCTTCATTTTGTTTATGGCGAAAGCTATTTTCGTAATCGCGCCTTCTTTTCTTTTTCTGCAGCGGTTTCATGGGCGCAGGGCTACGTTCCAGATCTGCTGGATTGGGTTCGAAAACTGGCGACCCACTCAACTTGTGATGAGCGCAAGTAGGGAGCTTTGTCCTGGGGCAGATGGGAAGCAAAACATCACGGTGCGTGTTATGCTATTTTTTCCTTTCCCTTCCTTCATTTGGAAAGGCATTTTCCCTTTTTGCGTATTAATCTTGCCGTTGCAGGCATCGGAGAGCCTTCCGAGGCAAAGTCGCGCTCCTTTGGAGAGGGGGAAGGGTTGCTAGCTTCTGAGATAAAAAACGATAGCAATAAGCAAGGGATACCTTTGCATGGCGACGGTGCTCAAAGTGAGGCGAAACTGGACCAGGGGCCCGGAGTGGAAGTGTCGACTGAGCCAACTACGCCCGTGGTTTCTGACTTTAAAAAGGCGGTTTCCTCCTTCGTTGTCGTCCTCTTTTTCCGTCGGAGGTACTTTGAGGGGTGCTCGAAACCCGGGGTCATATGTGCCAAGCGACCGTGCCTCGACCGGGGTCGATTGTTTCGGAGCCGGGGAAGCCATGCTAGCAGATGTGTGCTCGACCTTAGAGGAAACCCAGCGGCTTCACTATGCGGTGAGTTTCTGCATAGGTTTTCCGAGTTTCGTGCCCTCCCTTCCTTATCGTGTTTTCCTTTGCAGGCTTTTGATAAGCTTAAGTCCGAGTTGCTTCGTCGTGAGGCCAGGCTTCGGAAAGCTTTGGACGAGGAGAAATCGCTTAGGCTCTTTTGCAAAGAAAAGGAAAATAAGCTGGCATATTTACAGTATGAGGCGAGTCGGAGCTTGAATTATGAGATTTATTTGAAGGAGCATGTGGTTTTTGTTCCGATCGAGCTTGTGTTCTTTCTTCTAGCTCCAGAGGCTAATGTTTTGCTTATTTCAGTTGCAGAAGAAGACGAAGGACCTGGAGCGTCTTCGGAGCGAAGTTTGCCGAACCAAGCACGAGTACGATGCGTTAAAGGCTCAGGCGGACGCTCAAGCTTCGGCGGAGGAGGGTGCTCTGGGCAAAGCCTCTGCCCTTGAGGTTCGACTTCGCTTAGTTTGTGACGACGCTTTAGTTCAAACAGATGTGATTACGAAGCTCGAGTCCGAGCTTTCGAAAGCCAAGGCTGACATTGTTGATGCCTGGGCTGAATTCGTAGTGAGCGGAACTAAGGCTGACCAGGAGATGGCAATCTATTCAAAGGACCCTGTTGATGCTCAAGCTGAGCTAAGGAGGATCCTCGACCGCGAAGATAGGATCAAAGAGTATGCTCGTTGCAAGTCTCCAAGAAAGGTTCTCGAGGAGATCCGTGCTAGGGGTTTTGTCCTCTCGGAAGAGTTGGCGCAACTGAGGGCGGACGAGCGTGATGCTCGGTTGCTCCTGCCCGACACCGAAGAAAGTGAAGATGAGGCCGTCGGGCCATAGTCTCCAAGGGGGACGTTTATTTCATTCTCCGTCTTTGTATAGTACTTTCACAGTATGCTATAAATGGAGCTTGTATATCATTGCATACGTGTATAAGGGGAAAACCTCGCAATTTTGTATCTTCTGGGTTTCTGTTTGCCGAGAGTTTAGCCAGATCAATTGGCCTTTGAGTTGGTGGGAATCCTTAGATTCGTGAAGTGGCCCTGGGGCTCTTTAGGCTGGCGACAATGGCTCTTACGCTTTGCTCTTAGGCATATTCAGTTAACTATGTGTTCAGTCTCCGAGTCGGGTTTCGACTCGAGCTCTTTCGACCCTCAAGTTTCTGTATTTATGTGGGCTGGCGACAATGGCTCTTACGCCTTGGGTCAAAACGACCTTTTAGTGTAAGCTGGCATTTGAGCTCTTACGCTTGTGTTCTTGGGCATTTTTAGTTAACTATTTTGGGTTCAGTCTCCGAGTCGGGTTTTGACTCGAGCTCATTCGACCCTCAAGTTTTCGTATTTTAAGCTGGCAACAGTGGCTCTTGCGCTTTGGGTCAGTGCGACCGTTTATGTGGGCTGGCGACAATGGCACTTACGCCTTGGGTCGATGAGACCTTTTGTGTAGGCTTTATTTTTCCCTCGATAAGGATTTTTTGAAAGTGTTTGCCTAACTCTTCGACAGTTTAATAAAAAACCTCGGTTGTGAGTCATTATACGGCGATGATCGAGCACCTCTGGAGGTTTGGCTCGGAGGCTAAGTATCTCGAAGCCAGTGTTTAGGAGCTGACATGGTCGAAGCTCTTTTGCCTATGTCGAGGGTAGCTTGTTTAACCGGTTCTTTTCGAAGTAGATTCGTAGTAATTGAAGGTCTGTGATTTTGTAGCGACGGTCGGGCGTCCCCGAGTCGCGTTAGTTTGGCTGGTACAGCCTTGTGACCGTAGTCATTTATGTTTGGCCGGAGCAATTTTTGATCCCGAGTGAAGTAGTTTCGGCGTCTATATCAAGGGGATGCCTTTCAGGGGTCTTACAAATTTGATATATAGCCTTTGAGGTCGGGTTTATGCCTTTAATAAGGTCTTACAAGTTTTACATTCCTTTGAGGTCTTACAATTTGGATACTTGGTACAATTATGGTTCATGCCTTGCTTAAGGTCTTACAGATATTATCACTTGGTACAAGTGTGGTTCATGCCTTGCTTTAGGTCTTACGAGACCGAGTCTGCCCGCTCGGGGTCTTGTGGCCTCAGGTTTTTAACTGGTGGTGATTGGCGACAATCCCCGAGTTATCGAGGATTCTTCGGCTCGGGAGCCATTGCGATGCAGATGGCGATTTTGATGGCAGTCCCCGAGTTATCGAGGATTTCTCGGCTCGGGAGCCATTGTGATGGAAATGGCAATTTGACGGCAGTCCCCGAGTTATCGAGGATTTCTCGGCTCGGGAGCCATTACTTGCAAACTTGGTATTGCCTCGTTTGAGGGCTTACAATTCCGGAGTCTCCGACTCGGGGGTCGTGTGGTTTTGAGTTTTTGACGCCAGTTCCTGAGTGCTCGGGACATTTTTGGCTCTGGAGTTATTTTTGTGATCTCAGCGTTGCCTCATTCAGGGCTTATGAGTTAGGAGTTCCGACCCGGGGGTCACATTGTTTTGAGTTGTCGACGCCACCCCTAGTGTTCGGGACATTTTCGTCGGCGGAGTCGTTTTTGCGAAAATGCTGAGTTTCTTTTGCAGTGTGAGATGCTTTGATAAGAGATATTCTTCGATTACTCGGTATAAGTATACATGTTTTCGTTGTTGGGGGTCCGGCTATACGGACACAGTTCGTTCGACCGTTTGGCCCGGTACATCATTTTCCTATCGGGACCCCGTTTGGCGTTTCTTGGCTTTTCTGAGTGGATGGCCTCCCGGGGGGATGCCCCCCAGTGTTCGAGGTTGATTGCAAAAGAAGCCTTGAATACTTGTTGAGTCTTCCTTAGGTAGCATGTGGATGTTGCCTCGTTAAAAACCTTGCCGATAAAACCCTTTTTGGGATGAAAACCCGGTCGAGGGAAAGAGTGCAACGCATGCTTTTGAACTTAAGGCCTTCGAGTTGGAGAGTGCTTTGGCCGTTTTGATCGAATACCTGCACTCAGTTCAGCGTAGAATGTAATTGAAAGAGAAAGGAGACAGTCATACCTTAGTGTAGAATGTGCCGGCGATGTTTCGATCGTTTGTCATGAGGACGCGGTATTTTGCTTCATTTGATTCGGACATAGCCGAGGGCGTAGCTTGCTATTGTTATTTTACTGTTTGATAATCCTTTGGATCCTTTGAGGGTGGAGGTACCGGCATCGGGGCCACATCGTGCACCGCGAACATTTCTCTCGTCTCATGCTGTTCCCCGTAGATGGTTTTAATCCCATCCTTTGTCGGGAATTTCATCATTTGATGGAGGGTGGATGGCACTGCTCTCATGCGGTGTATCCACGGCCTTTCGAGCAAGGCGTTGTACCTCACGTCTCCCTCGATGACATAGAACTTGGCGTTTTGGGTTATGCCGGCTACGTTGACTGGGAGGGTGATTTCCCCTTTCGTTGTTTCGCTCGCCATGTTGAATTCGTTGAGGACTCGAGAGGCGGGTACGATTTGGTCAAGCAGTCCGAGTTGCTCTACCAGCTTCGACCTGATAATGTTGGCCGAGCTACCTGGATTCACGAGTACACGTTTTATTTGAAATGTATTTACGAAGAAAGAGATTACCAGTGCATCATTGTGAGGTTGAGACAAGGTCTCAGTGTCCTCTTCGCTGAATGTGAGGGTGTCTTCAGGTATGTACCCTCGGGATCGCTTTTCTCTAGTGATGGATACTTTCGTCCTTCTCATCACGGGTTCCTGTGGAGTATCGATGCCTCCAAAGATCATGTGGATAACATGCTGCGGCTCATTCATTTCATTCTTCTTGGCCGCCTCTCTTTCCAAGAACTGATTTTTGGCCCGGTCACTTAGGAATTCTCGGAGATGACATTTGTTGAGTAACCTGGCTACTTCTTCTCGAAGCCGGTGGCAATCCTCGGTCATGTGGCCATGTGTGTTGTGAAACTCACACATTAAGTTATGATTCCTTTGCGAAGGACCCGATTGCACAGGCCTGGGCCACTTGGCATCTCTGATTTTGCTGATGGCGAAAATGATGTCCGATATATCGACGTTGATGTTGTATTCTGACAAGCGAGGTGCCTCCGCTGGCCCCGCGTTCCTATCGAACCCGGCTCAGTTGATGAGTCCCCGAGGATTCTGTCCTCGGTCTACCCTTCGATCGTTTCGAGGTGGGTTGCGCCTTGGGGCGTTTCTCCGGTCTTTGATGTATGGCTGATATCTTTCTTTGTCTGGCTTTGGATCCTTTGTCAATAGCCTGCATGGGTATACCGAGCCCGAGGGGCCCCTCAGCTGGTCGTCCTCAACCCTAATTTTCGACTGGATCGATTATGCACATCCGACCAAGTCACGGCTGGGTACTCGACTAAGTTCTGCTTTAGCTGTTTCGAAGCCACCGAGTTTCATTCGTTCAAACCTTGAGTGAAGGCCTGTACCGCACAATTATCGGAGACCAGCGGTAGTTCCATTCTTTCCATCTGAAAGCAAGATACGAACTCTCGCAGCATTTCCTTATCCCTCTACTTGATCTTGATGACGTCGGATTTCCTTGTTGCTACTTTGGTGGCACCAGCATGTGCCTTAATGAAGGAATCTGCTAACATGGCAAATAAGTCTATAGAGTTCGGGGCCAGGTTATGATACCACATCATTGCCCCTTTAGAGAGTGTTTCCCCGAAGTTTTTCAGCAGGACGGACTCGATCTCGTCGTCCCTTAGGTCGTTGCCCTTTACTGCACAAGCATAGGCAGTGACATGCTCGTTGGGGTCCGACGTTCCGTTATACTTTGGGAGGTCGGGCGTTCTGAACTTCTTTGGAATGGGTTTCGGGGCCGCTTCCTGTGGGAACGACTTCTGTACGAACTTCTTTGAGTCCACACCTTTCAAGATCGGGGGCGCTCCTGGAATTTGGTCGGCCCTGGAGTTGTAAGTCTCGACCTTCTTATCATTGGCTTCTATCATTCTCCCGCCCGATTCGATCCTTCTGGTGAGGTCCTCGAGCATCTTTACGATGACGGGATCGGCCATCGACCCGTTATTGCTCGATCTCTCCGGTACCTGTTCGGCCGGGGGAGCTATCCCCGCTGCTACTGTGCTAGGAGTTTTCTGGTTGCTTTGCAGCTGAGCAATAGCCAGCTGTTGTGCCTGCAACATTTTGAAAATAACATGAAGGCTAACCTCCCGTTCTTCCCGGGCTAGGGTTTTCTGGGCTTCTTATTGGTCGCCTTGGTGTATGCTCCTGTTAGTGTGGGAGCCTATTTCGACGTGCTGAGCGTCGCGCGAGACTTCGTCCACCGAAATTGGTCCTGGTGCATTCTCAAGGGTTTGTGGTGGCTCACCAACACCTGGAATGGCCACACCATTCTCTCTGTGGTTCTCAAGGTTATTGTTTACTGAATCAGACATTCCGACCTGAAATCAAAGATCGTTGGACAAGAAAAAACATGAAAGATAACTTGCGTTGTGTAATGGAACCAGCAAGAAAATAATCACTATTATTTTTAGCCCCACGGTGGGAGCCAAACTGTTTACCGTAAAATGATAATAACAATTAAATTTGATTATGGGATTCTAAAAATACGTGATCTATTTTTATGCCGGTTGTTTAGTAGTTGATGCTATGCGTGAGACTTAGAAACGAAATAAGAGTTAAGAATGAAATGATAATCAAACCAATAGGTTGACAATCGGGGCCTCGAGCTTGTCGATTCGTGGCATCGAGGTCGATTCTGGGCTCGACTGTGAGCTATCCAAGGTGATCGAAGTATGACTAACAGTTATAATAAAATCTAAGAAGGCTCTTTATGGCCAATGATAAGCAATAAATGATGAACAATAATGAAGATGATAAATGGAAGCAATAATATCAAGCGAATATGTTAGAAAGTAGAGAGAATGTTCTTGTATATTTCGTGTGGAGCAGCTGAAGCAGCAAATGATTACAAAATGACAAGGACTCCCTTTATATAGGAGGGAAATCCCAGCATAGTACTAAATACATTAATTACATAGATATGGGGATGGGACAGCTGAATGACACCCTGATTTGGGTTCAAAATAGCCCACTAGACTTTGTCAGCCCTAGCCGTGTGCCTTGGGAACTCCCCATTTCTACCATAGCCAGGGTCAACATGATCTCAAGGTCGAGCGTCGACGAACCTCGAGGAAGGAAAACTCGACCGTAGCCTCGAGCCTTCGCGATGATCTTTTGAGGTACCTTGATTACGTGATATCGAACCTTCCGATTCTACCGTATACAAAAGCATATTGATTTTACATCCTGACAATTTGCCTTTAAAATTATCTAATTTGTATTGGAAGTCTTGGGATGTCGGTTTATTGACAAACAAGGGGAAGCCAAGATATTTACCAAAAAGAACACCCTCCCTCATATTAAAGGAGCTCAGGACAAAAGATTTGTCCATTGGTGTAACATTGCGGGAGAAGTAAATTTTTGATTTAGTGAAGTTAATACTTTCACCTGATTTTTGTGTAAATTGGGTAAGGGTATCAATTATAGTATGAACACTAGAGGTGGTTATTTTGGAGGTAAGGGTAATATCATCTGCGAAAAGGAGATGAGAGAATCGGGGTCCATTGGTTAAGAGTTTGATGGCTTTCCATTGTTGATACTCAACTAGTTGGTGAATTTGGCGTGAGAGTCTTTCCATGCATAATATAAAAAGGTAAGGGGATAGAGGATCGCCTTGCCGTATTTCTCTCGAGGGAAAGAAGAATGGGGAAGGGTGACCATTGATGAGGATTGAGATAGAGGTGCTTATACAAGACATAATTAAGGAGATGATTTATGAGAAAAATTAAAGAAGTGTAATGTTTCTTTATTGAAGCCCCATTCCATCCTATCAAAAGCTTTTTCGAGATCTAGTTTAATTAAATAATTTGCTACTTGACCTTTCTTCTTGCGGAAGTAGTTTAGAATTTCTTGAACGATTATGGCATTATCTGAAGCTCTACGCCCTTTTAAGAAGGCAGATTGTTCAGGGCTAATTATTCTTGTTATGATAGGTTCCATACGATGCACAATGATTTTTGAGATTATTTTGTAAATAGTATTACAAAGACCGATGGGGCGATATTGAGTGATGAGTGAAGGGTGTTTAACCTTAGGAATAAGGCATAAATAAGTTTTGTTAATTTGAGTTGGTATTTGACAAGTGCTAAATATCTCATTGCAAAAAGAAATTACTGATTGAGCAACTTGAGGCCAGTATGTTTGATAGAAAAAGGGGGAGTAGGTCGTCTGGCCCTGGTGATTTAAGGGGTTGGAAAGAACGTATTGCATGATGTATTTCCTGAAGGGTTAATGAGCATGTCAAGGTTGTATGATCTATAGTAGTTAGTGAATGAAAATCAGGGTTAGGCTACTTTATGTTGGATTGGGCATGGGAGGTGGTGAATAATGTGTGGTAATAATTATGGATCAAATTATTGACTAGGGGTTGATCCGTAATCCAATTTCCTCCTAAATCTTTAATAGTTGTGATCTTATTCCTTCTTCTTCGTTGTAGAGTGGTGAGGTGGAATAATTTTGTATTGGCGTCACCTTGTTGTAGCCAATTGTTCGTGACTTTAATCGCCAAAAGTCCTCTCCCAACCTAAGTAATTGATTAAATTCATCTATGAGGTCTTTTCTAGGGTTTGAAGGAAATGGCTAGTGGGGTAACTAGGAGAAGAATAGAGACCATTGAGTCTAGCTAATAAGTTTTTCTTTTTTTTAAAAATATTACCAAAAGTGTGTTGATTCTAGTTTTGCATGTCGTCAGTTAAATCGTTGATTTCATGAAGCAAATATTTATGAGGAGTCCAATGATGAGTAATAAGAGAGGGGAAGGACGGGTGAGAGGACCAAATAGTATCAAAACAAAATAATTTTTTACGAGGAAAACTGAGTTTCAATTTTAGTAGTGACGGACAGTGGTCCGAATGGGTTCGAGGGAGGTGTTGTACGTTGGCTTCTGGAAAGAGATTGAGCCATTCATAATTACAAACATATCTATCTAGTCGTTCTAAAATTCTATTAGCTAGGCAGTGTTTGTTTGTCCATGTGTATCTACTTCCTCTAAAGCCTAAGTGTAATAAATTGCAACAATTAAGGCACTGGATGAAATGCTCACATCGTGAGTTATTAATAGGGTTACCCCCATATTTTTTATTTGCATGAGTTATTTCATTAAAATCGCCCCCTATTAGCCACGGCATACGAATATTATCGTGCATGCTCATTAAATTAGCCCATAAAGAGGTACGTGCATGCAAGGCATTTTTGGCATACATAACGGAAAATAACCAAGTAGTAGGGTTAGGAGGTACCTACACAATGGAGTGGATAGCTTCCGAGGTGACTTCAATTTGATCTAGCTTGAGTAGGTCATCATGCCACAGTATTACGATACCACCTGAGTGTCCTTGTGCTTGGGCTTGTGCCATATTTGTTAAACCAAACTCCTGCTTCAAATGAGCATGGCATTGGAGGTGGGTTTCTAGCAGAGCCACGAGGGCATTGGTCATAATTAAGTAGTGAACGAAAATTTCTCTTGAAGTCTTGGGACCAAGCGGAGATACCTACTGAGTGCGAGTGTCGAGTGCCGAGTGAATGGGAGGACTAAGTGACTCTGAGGATTGAGTGATTGGGAGGACTGAGTGGCTGGGTAGACTGAGTGAATGGATACTCCGAGAGTATGCATATGGTTTATCACTGAGTTGAATTGCATTCGACATGCATACTTGACATACAAACATAGAGATGCATTCCTCATGTTGTATGGTACTGCATCATTCTTGACTTTTATACACATTGACATGTAGGCATAGAGATATACTTTCTTCATGCCATCTGATAATGAAACATTTACCTGTGGAAATTTTTGAAAATCATAGTTTTACAAACTTATTAATATTTTGGTGATTTCGGTGAAAGATTTGGATTTTTGCTGATATACCTGAAAAGCATGCCTATTTTTCGTGACTGTGAATGGATTGAGCATCATATCTTGAGTTATTACTTGTACTGCTCTATTTATATTGTTATGAGTTGTTCCTGGCTTTTGGTATTGAACTCTTACCATTGTCCAAGCTCGTCGCTGCTTTCAACCTAAGATTAGGTTTTTTACTTATTGAGTACATGGGGTCGGTTGTACTCATACTACACTTCTTCACCTTGCAAGCAGATTTTGGAGATGATGTCGTTGTGTATGGCGGAAGCTGGCATTAAAGATGTACCTGCGTTACTATTGTAGCTGCCTCTTTTTCATGGTAGCTTTAGATTTATAAAAATATGTTTATGTACATTTCGAACAGATGATGTATTGAATTTCGAGATGATATCTAATTTTGAAATGCCTTTGTTAAGGGAATGTGTGACCCTTTTTATAGGAGTGACCTAGGGTTAGAGTATTGTAGTCACTTGATGTAGGCTACAACTATGTATTTTGGCCACTATTTGCAATCTAATTTGTTGTACTTTACTGATGTTTGAGAGTTAAATGGTATTAAATTGCTCTGATTGAGTACTTTATGCTTCGCAGGAGTAATTCCGAGCTACAATGAGGTTAGGGAGCATTTTTGAGCTAATATGGAGCGTTGAAGGCCAAGTAAAAGCTTATGAAATAAATTGGGAGTTCGTTCGAGGATCAAAGGAGATTAGCGCCCTTAAAAAGAAGAAAAAAAGAAGAACGAAGAAGAGTGCCAAAAATTGCCCAAGTGCGCAGCCGCGCATTGGTCCGCGCAAGTCAAGTGAAAACTGGCCAAAGTGCGCGGTCACCTGCCCAGGTGCGCGGCCGCGCACATCCTTCCGAGAAAAAATATTCCAGGGCTAAAATTGTAATTCCGGAGGCGAAATCCCTTGACCTATATGAAGCCCAAATCGTCCAAAAAAGAGGGTATCTTGGATTTTAGGAGAACTTTGAAGGCAAGAACAAAAGGAGCAAGACGGAAGATTCGGACAAGTTTTTACCCTTCTTCTTCCCTTTTTCTATTATTGGTGATGAATTCTTATATTGTAGTTGTGAAAACAAGTATGAGTAGATAAACTCTTTATTCTAGGGTTTGATGGAACCTCCTCGAGTATGAAATTTTTTCGTTTAATATAAATTTGCCATTGATTTTTCTCTACTTGTTCAACTACGTGATTATTGTCGTTGATTGAAGGGCCCTCAATAGGCTATGCCTATTTTGTGTGTATTACTTGGAAAGGGCACATATTTCGGTAGTTGTTGAATAACATTACTGCTAACGTATATGAGGGATCACAGAGGGTTTAAAAGTGGGTTTAGGAATAATGAAACCTTGGTGCGATCTTAGTGAGCGGTAAACTAGTGATAGCTAGCGTAGTTCGGAAGAATATGTTTAGTAAATTGTTGTATTTGCTCGGAAGAGAATTACGACACCTAAAGTGCTCACGATCGTTAGAGAGTATCTAGGCAAATTTGTAGGGGACGTAATAGAGAGGATTCCGATAAGAGGGAAAATCGTAACCCTAGACCTTTCCAATCTTGTCTACAACATTTGCTTTATTAGTAGTAAAATTACAGCTTTTTTAATTACCTTGTTGTTAGTTAGTAAATACTCAACTCATTATTCAATATTTTTGGAAGTTGATTACTTGAATTCTTACGAAACTAGCAGCTGTGATTAGTACGTTAATTCCCTGTGGGATTCGACTCCGGATTTGTAAATTGGATTATATTTGCAACGACCGCTTAGTCCTTTTTATAAGGCATAGTTGGGCGTGATCAAATTTTAGCATCGTTGTCGGGGAATCAACGGTGTTATTAATTACAGCTAAGATAATTGTTGGAATTCGTAGTTTATTCAGCTTTCTCGACTTGAAATTCATTATATTGAAACTCTAACGTTTGTAGGCTTGTGTGTAACAAGTGCATGCCTTGAAACTCTTCAAGAACTGGTGAATTCTTTGAAGCATTACCGGACCATGTGAAAGCTTTCAAGGCATAAATCGAACAAACAAGAAAGACAAACAACAACAAAACTCAATAGAACAAATCGAACTAGACATTGATGACGTGATAGACAACCCAAACAACAGAAAAAATGGGAATGACCCAAACAACCAGGGTGTGGCACCTCTTGAAGCAGCCTTGTATGATCGGGCACAACCCACTACTGAAAATCTGGCAACCGCAATTGTAGTCCCTTAGTTACAAGCGGAATCATTTCAAATCACAAACAACATGCTACATTTTTTGCAGAACAAGGGACTAATCTTGGGGTCTTGCATTGAAGATCCTCAACAACATCTGAAAAATTTTGTGTCGATATGTGTCATGCAAAGGCAACCAAATGTGACACCAGAAGCAATAAGGTTGTTGTTGTTTCCATTCTCAGTGACTGGAGAGGCTCAGGCTTGGCTCAATTTGCTCCCCATAAACTCCATTACCACTTGAGAGGAATAGTCAAGCAATTTTTGATCAAGTTCTACCCACCCAATAAGGCTGCCAAACAAGTTGATAAGATATTGAGCTTCAAGCAGAAACCAGCTGAAACATTGCAAGAAACATGAGAGAGGTTCAAAGGTATGCTAGTTAAGTGTCCACACCATGGCATTCCAGATCAGATGTTGGGGCAAAGGTTCTACATGGGATTGGCAGACAGCTTGAAGGCCAATGTTGATGCTTCAATAGGTGGAGCATTTTTGAGCAAATCATTCAGGGAATGCAGGGTCTTACTTGATAAAATGGCTCAAAATTCAGGATGGATTACAATGGACTCTACAATCACTCCTGTAGTTCACTCAGTGTCTTTGGACCCAAACAACTCCATAGCCGAGAATATGGCCACTTTGATGATGCAAATGAGTATCCTCACCAAGAAGATTGATGAATCAGGCCAGAAGCAGGTACACATAGTTGGCACAACTAATGGAGGCTTATGTACACCATGTATTAACCAACCATATGTATGCTCATGGAGTGGTGAAAGTGACAACCAGAACGATCAAGAAAATATGAACTATGTGGCAACTACAGAGGACAGAGGCAAAGTGGTCAGAATTGGGGGCAGAAGAATCAGCAGTATAGACTAGCACAGCAGCAGTACTATAATAGCAACAATCCTGGAGCTATGCGACCACAGGGTCAAGTTGTGCCTTACCAAAGACAACAGGGATACAATCAGCAAAATCAGCAGCTAGCTTATCAACAGCCTCAACCGCAACAGCTAGTGAGACAAGATGATGGGTTGTCTGAAATTAAAAGAATGCTGCAAAAACTGATTGGATCCAATGTAAAAATGCAAAAGAAAGTCGAAGCACATGACTCAGTGATAAAAGGCATTGAGATTCAATTATGGTAGTTATCCATGGCTCTGAATAATCGTCCCCAAGGGACGTTACCTACAGACATGCATGTCAATCCAATAGAGCAGGGCCCGAAGCAGCTTATGGGGGCGAGTCTAAGAAATGGTAGAGATCTTGATCTAGAGCAAGAAATTGCATGTGAAAGCAGACCAGCTGAGATACTTGTGCCAGTACCAATTGGGGTAGATGATTCAACAGGGTTAACAGGTGACGGTACAACATGCACCAGCAGAAACAAGCAATGGAAAAGAGGTTGCGAAGGAGACTGAGTTAGTGCAAGAGAAGGCATTAGAAATAGTCCCGAGCAGGATCAAACTCAAATCACAGAGAAAAGGCGACATGCAGCACCCTTCCTATAGAGATTGGCCAAATATCTAAAGGATGAGCACTATAAGAAATTCATGGAGATGTTGAAGAAAATACAGGTGAACATTCCATTGATTGACACCTTGAAGGAGATGTCCGGTTATGCAAAAATGATGAAGGACTTGATGTCTCGTAAGTTCGACTTTCAATACATGGACACTATTAACTAACTCAGACATGTAGTGTTGTCGTGACGAGACCCATAGCTGAGAAGTTGTCCGACCCAGGGAGTTTCACAATCCCATGCACGATAGGCAACTATGCTTTTGCTAAAGCATTGTGTGATTTAGGGGCGAGCATAAACTTGATGCCCTTGGCTATCTATAAAAGGTTAGGCATTGGAAAAGCAAGACCCAAATCCATGTTACTACAGCTAGCCGACCGAACGGTGAAGAGGCCATCAGGTATACTTAATGTGATTTTGGAGGAGGAAGGTGACGCTCTGAATGCAAAAGACCCTCTAGCAGCCTGCCTAATGAACTTAGAAGAGGTAGATGGCGAGGACTTGGCGGAGTGGGTTTTGGCCCTTGATGGCCAAGGGTACTGGAAAAAAGAGCTCGAATTTGAGCCTTTACACTTAGAAGAAAGAAAGACCCCTCCAGCTAAGCCATCAATTGAAGAGCCACCACAGTTGGAGCTAAAACCGTTACCGTCTCACCTCAGGTATGCTTTCTTGGGATCTAACTCAACCCTACTTGTTATTATCTCATCTAGTTTGTTAGATGTGCAGGCAGAACAGCTTTGTAGGTGTTGATGGAGTGCAAGACTGCAATTGGTTGGACCATTGCAAATATTAAGGGTATCATCCCGGCATTTTGTATCCATAAGATTCTACAGGAAGACGGGCACAAACCTTCCAGAGAACATCAAAGAATGCAGAACCCCAACATGAAAGAAGTGATCAAGTGGTTAGATGCGGGAATCATCTTCCCCATCTCTGACAGTAATTGGGTCAGCCTAGTTTAGTGTGTGCCAAAGAAGGGTGGAATGACTGTAGTGCAAAATGAGAACAACGAGTTGATCACAAAAAGAATAGTCACAGGATGGCGAATCTGTATGGATTACAGAAGGTTGAACAAGGCTACCCGAAAAGACCATTTCCCACTGCCATTCATTGATCAGATGCTAGATAGATTGGCAGGGAGGTCCCACTTTTGCTTTTTGGATGGATACTCGGGCTATAATTAGATCTCTGTTGCCCCAGAGGATAGAGAGAAAACGTTGTTCACCTGTCCATATGGCATCTATGCCTTTCAAGAATGTTGTTTGGCCTATGCAATGCACCATCCACATTCCAAAGGTGCATGAGAGCCATCTTTAAAGATATGCTAGAGGAAATAATGGAGGTTTTCATGGATGACTTCTCAGTGGTGGGGAACTCATTCGATAATTGCCTTATGAACTTGAAAAGAGTACTGAAGAGGTGTATGGAGACTAATCTGGTATTAAACTGAGAAAAGTTCCATTTCATAGTACAGGAAGGTATAGTCTTGGGGCACATAGTGTCGAGTAAGGGCATTGAAGTGGATCGCGCAAAGGTTGGTGTAATAGAAAAGTTTCCACCACCCACTTTCGTCAAGGCAATACGAAGTTTCCTTGGCCACGCCGGTTTCTACAGGCGGTTTACAAAAGATTTTTCCAAAATTGCTAACCCTTTGTGTAAATTTCTTGAAAAGATCACCCTTTTGTGTTTTCTGATGACTGCAGGATAGCTTTTGAGAAATTGAAGAAGAGGCTGGTGTCTACACCTATCATAGTTGCACCCGACTGGGAGCAACCATTTGAGATGATGTGTGATGCAAGCGACTATGTTGTGGGAGGAGTTCTTGGGCAGCGAAAAGATAAAGTCATGCATCCAATCTACTACGCAAGTAGCACCTTGAGTGGTGCCCAACTAAATTACACAGTGACCGAGAAGGAGATGCTAGCAGTGGTGTTCGCATTTGACAAATTCAGGTCATATCTGATAGTCTCGAAGGTAATTTTTTATACTGACCATGTTGCTCTCAGGTACCTAATTGAGAAGAATGAGTCAAAGTCGCGCCTAATTCGATGGGTGCTACTGCTGCAAGAATTTGACTTAGAAATCCATGATTGAAGGCTTGTCACGCATCCCCATATGGTGGCCATTTTGAGGGAGTAAGGATAGCTGCGAAAGTGTTGGAGTCGGGCTTTTAGTGGTTGACACTGTTCAAAGATGCACACTTCTAGGTGAAGGGTTGTGATGAATGCCAATGAACCGGGAACACTTCCCCTCGACATGAGATGCCCATGAACCCAATTCAGGAGGTAGAAGTGGTTGATGTATGGGGAATTGATTTCATGGGGCCTTTTGTCAGCTCATATGGCAATAAGTACATACTGGTAGCTGTGGACTATGTGTCAAAATGGGTGGAGGCTCCAGCGCTCCCTACAAATGATGCAAAAGGGGGTCATTGGTTTTGTCACGCCCCAAACTTGAAAAGGCGTGGCCGGCACCCGATGCCATACTCGGCCCGAGCGTACCACTCCGTAACTATGAACTCTGGAGGGGCAACCCTCAACTTAGGCCGACGAGGCCATATTCTAAATTGATATATATAACTGTGCAGGCCAATGAAGCCGCCATGAACATCTACTGATATAAAAAATATGCAGGACTCGTCTACAAGCCTCAAGAGATAACTGAATAGTACCATGGTCAGGACAGGGCCTCGACCTACCCATCAAACCTGTATATATAAAATGGACTCCAAGGTCTAGACCTGGTAACTCCGAGGAAGTGCAGCTTACCGACCGAGCTAATATTTGACTCTATATGCGAGGAGGGTCTGTCGAACTGTCAATCAGGACCTGTAGGCATGAATGTAGCGTCCCCGACAAAAGGGACGTCAGTACAAAAAAATTTACCTAGTATGTAAGGCAACAGAATAACTGAATGTTGTAACTGAACTGATAATATAGTAACTGAAAGTAACTGGGAGTCAAAGATAATCTGAAGATATGCTTACCTGCTGATACTGACTCAGCTCTCTCAATATAGTAAGTAAAATAGTTGTCCAGCCTTATAAGGCTCGATATGTGTAAATGCTCTGCCGTACTAGGCTCGCTCATAAGCGCTCGGCCATACTAGGCTCTGTATCTCAGCCATTCTGAGCTCGCTCATAGGCGCTTGGCCACAGTAGGCTCGGTATATAACTTACCATCAGATTAGAGATTGCCCAATAGGGGCCGGCCCATCGATTATAGCTCGATGGTGCTGGAATATATATATATATATATATATATATATATATATATATATATATATATATATATATATATATATATGTATAAAGTCCCGATAAGGGAGAATGCTGTAACTTATGAGACTAGGAAAATGTACATAAATTTAGGAATATGAACTTCTCTTTATGTCTCGTTATCAAACACATATAGTTACTGGATCATGCCAAAATGAAGGAAAGGTTTAGCCTTAACATACCTTATCACAATCTGTCCAATAACCATGAAAAACTCGTCTCATTCCACCTTAATCTACAACAACGATAACAATACTATCATCAAGTTATGGAAGGTACAACTATCGCACAACAAACGACAAGCTTATTTTGTAGTAAAACGGGCAGCATCTCCCCTATAATCGATACTTCCTCCAAATTCAAGATAACACCAAAAACGCAAGAACACAACAATAACAACATATATACATCATTTTCCAACTTTATATCCATCACAAAATACCACAAAACAGCCCAACGTACCCCTATCACTCCATACACAAAACGACAACCATAGTAGTGTCAAACAACCCAACAATATAATGAGGAACGACCAGCCAACCACCCCGCCATTATGTGGTTCTTTTCCACACCCCTTCTCATCCAAAACTCCACTAAAACAGCAGCAAAAGAGGCAACCCAACAGCAACATGAAACAGCCCACAAAACAGTCTACTACAAGTTGAACAACTCGAACTCACGGCTTCCGATCACCGTCCCGTGAGTTCTTACAATTATTGAATGAATTTCTCTAATTTTACAGTGAAAAAATGGATGAAAAAGGGAAATATACTTACCATATTAGGTGAATATCTCAGATCTTATCTTGATTCTTCAACCCTTAGGTTTTTCTCCAACTAGAACTTGAAAAGAAGAGAAAATTATTTAGGGATTTGTGTTGAATTTTTGGGAGGATTTTGCTGGAGTGTACATCTGATTTTTTTGATCTATGAGTGTAATATCTGAAGGAATCAGCCCTTAAAAGGGCTCTTTGTCCGACCTTGGAGCTTTTAATTGAGGCCTCTCCTGTTGGCAAGTAGGTGATGCACCTACTTGTCACCTACCAGTCTGCGCATTCTTGCAAAAACATGAATATCTCTCAATTCCAATGTCGCATCAATGAACGGTTTACTCCTTTGGAAACTAGACTCATATATCTTAAATTTGGTAGGTAGATCATCCCGTAATTCCATGGACATTGGGAGAAATTCTCAGCTACATTAGACCTAAGTTTCAACACATTTATGAATGGAACTTATGATAACCTTTTTCAACTTTTGTTCCACAACTCGCTTAACTTCAAAACATAACACACAACAATCATACGACTAACATAACTCATAACAACCTCCTTATCATTTTGAGCACCCTAGTCTCACCTCAAAAGTACATGTTATAACATTTCCAACTTGTCGAAATTTGACGAAACTTATTTTCTTCAATTCGTTTAGCTTCTAAGCCTTCAAACCCTCTTGGTACTTGGTATTCATGATCTTAAATATTTGTAACCTCCAATTTAACATGATTAACTTACTTGATGTACTTTCATAGATGATCTCAATTTATAGCTTACATCAGTTGACGACGTACTTTTGCGTACGAAAACATGGGGTGTAACATCATTCCCCCCTTTGGAATATTCGTCCTTGAATGTTGACTGATGCATTTACCATTCTCATAACCTGTAGCTCTCATGAGTACTTTGGTATTTTCCTTGGCATCTAGGAAACTATACTGTGAATAAATCTAAAGCCTAGGGCATTCCCCCGTTTAGGCCTCTTTCTCTAACCACGACCTCTGGTCAGAATTCTTCCAATCTCGTTACTGTTGCTACCTTCTGTCATGCAGCCTATACGAATCTATCTTTGTTTGTGCGCCTATGAGACTCTTCTCTCCTTTTTCCTCCATCTATTATCCAATCTCTAGGCCTCACTTTGTGAACATATACAGAACTATGACAAGCTGTCCCTCTTGGCATCTATAGGTATGTCGAAGTCCTTTGCTTGGTACTTTGTCGAACTTACGACTATTGCTATATCTTGTTTCATAGCCTCGGTTATCTATCTTTATGAATTTACTACATCTAGGTAGGTTATACTATAACATAACACTTACTTTAGTTTATTACTACCGAGGTTTGCTACCCAAATCCAGGTTACTCTCTCGCTGCTTATCCTATATGCACAAATCTAAGTCCTTCATCCTTCCCCATTAGTGTTCATCTTAAGAATGATAACCAATCTCATCTCGTACTTAGGAACTTTTATCCATCTATTGTTGATTCAACTTATCTTAATCTACCACTCATAACTTGAAACCTCTTACGTAATACATTGTCACTAGGGCTCACGTCTCATCGGGGAGCATCTTAAGTTATTTGCCTGATCCACCTAGGGACTATACTATACTTCAATAACCATATTTCATCGCATCCCAACGTGATTCATCTTATGGGGGTATTCTAATCTCATGCAACTCATGAAATCCATTCTCTTTGAATAATTACTCAATCGAAAGCCTAAATGTCATCCTCTTAACATTATCACAATTACACCCTTATTCTACTACCAGGGCAGCATTCCCTCTTTTATAAATGCTTCCAGTCTTAAACTCCTCCGAGTTCATTCAAGGCGTACTGAGTTTTTTTTTATATAACTTACGAAGACCATCAGCTCTGTTATTTTGATGTGTTTAATCCCGAGGGCTTGCCTATTCTCTTCACCTTCTCACTTACCTTTCCTTGTTTACTCCCATCTACCGAAAACCTTGTTGTTTTACCATACTTTAGCTTGCGACCTACACATATCTATTTTTACTACTCCCAACTTTCCTTTAACATGATAGAACCACAGATTTCCATATGTTATTCTAGAACCTCAAGTGAGACATCATATCGTCTCTAACTCTTCTTTACTCTCTTAACTAGACCTCTCTGTATCTGGAAACCTTAGGCTGGTCTTCCTAGTGGCACTCTCTTTTACTTTCATAAAACTTAAACGGTACCTTTAACTGCCCCAACTCCTATCTGAAAATTTTTAGATGATTACGATATCGTATCTGCGAGACTGAATTCCCTATGCTACGGTTCACTACATTTATCTTGCATGATCTATTAATTTATCTGTGACCTCTTATCTAGCCATAACCAAGCTCTTTCTGAATCAACTACTAACTACTCGTCAGTCCCTACTTATATTTATATTTTGTGTAACCTCGCTTGGATTATGTCTTTTGTCTTAACTTACCTTTTGCACTGGCTCCTAATGTATCAAATGTTCATTCGCACTTATTTATAAATAACTTCTAGTGTGAGAACCCTTAGTGCCTCTCCCGACATCGTGCTTGAATAGTGTTCTGGAGTCGTAACATATCTACAGGATCTGAATAAATGCAATCTCGTTCCTCTCGCCTTTTTACCGCATTCTTTCTTTACAATCCATTGTTACTTGAACTACATAACTCCGACTTACTACCCTATCACACCGTCTTCCCCCCTTTAGGAGAGTACTAGCATCTTATGTATGGAGATTTACCTATATCTGGTTTACCTCTTCATCTTTGGCGTCTTTTCACGTCTTTACTGAGTCTTACTCGCCTTGCAGTAACCCTTCTCTACCAGGGATAACTAAATTCCTTACGCACGAGGGTGACACCTAGTGTAACTGGCACACTTAGTTCCTTGAGCTTAACTTTGCTCAAAGTTTTTGCTTTGGCGGAGTGCCTTCCTGAATTACCTTTAAAGATTACTCTTGTGTTATCCATTTTATTGTTGCTGGATGCGATCTTTGAAATTCTCTTGATGTCGACTATTATCACATCATTCGATTCCTAATTGATGTTCAGTTTATCTTGTTAACTAGCCCATGCTGATTTCTCTTACTTCGGGGGTCTAAATTTTTGTTCTGGTAATCACATTGGACTCACCAACTCATTTCTCGAAATGAGGATATGACTTTTGGTCTATACTCTTTTATTGTCTCAAGGCCTGTTACCTATTGTCTTTTCTTTCACTTGACTATAGACTCTGTCATCATATCATATTATGATTTACCGTTACCACCCTTTTATCACATCTTACTCGTAATGCTTCATTTACACTCTTCCTATTCTCCTGCTAATATCTATATTTATTACCTTATTCTAAAAACTTTAACAAAATATTCTTTCGCTTTTATCTCCCCTTGCTCTATCCACTGGCTCTTCGAGTCGCCTAGCATTCTCTCTTCACTAGGGATGGGAGCCATACAAAGGTAAATATTTATCCCTTCTAGGATTCCACTGCCTGTCTTCTAAAATTTTTCTGGACATTCTAGTATTCATATCTGACTGTTCTATTCTAGGGTGCACCACTTGGGTGTCTCACAAGGAGATCTACTACCACGTTTGCACTATTCTTCGAAAATTTTAGCTAATGGTCACAATCCATCCACCATTTTGGGTTACTCTAACCCCAGCTGGATCTTGAAGTCCCATCTTTTTCTTAAACAATAAATGTTAGCTCCCACAGGGCATAACTAAGATGGGTGTGGCCAATTGTACATACTTCTATTAATGTTGTCGGCAACTCAAATACATATATTTCTCTGCCTGAATTTTAAAAACTGATAATTTTCACTAATTGGGTACCTCGTACTCTTCTCCACCTTGCTTCGATTATCTGTTGAAACTTATACTTTTACCTTCTAATACTCCCATGGCCTACAATTCGCAGGGTATATTAGATATTCCCGTCTTAGGGTCTTAAGTAGGAAATTCGCACATCCGGTTTGCACGATCTGATAGGGCCTCAAACTGGGCCACAATGTCAAGAATTCTCTCTCAACAAATGCCCTAACCTGCTGTTGTAGTAGCCCTCTGGCTAGCTATAATATTTCAAATTGCAAGCATCTCTATAATTAACAAACATAAGTCTTGGCTTGAACTCTTATGACTCAGATCGATAGCACGATATGGATTTGAAAGAAGGGTAACATACTCCAAAATGCCTTGTAGCTTCCTGTTTATATAATGTGGTGCACAACACATCTATAGAAAAGACTCTACTAGACACGGCTTGTAGACTCCCTAGGACAGAACTACTCCCATACCAAGTTTGTCATTCCCCAAACCTGAAGAGGCGTGGCCGGCACCCGGTGCTGTACTCAGCCCGAGCATACCGCTCCGTAACTGTGAACTCTGGAGGAAGACCCTCAACTTAGGCCGATGAGGCCATATTCTAAATCGTCTGAAAATAACGTCTCTCTCATCTGTGGGGCAACTACTCTGATGTAGTAGGCTCGCTCATAGGCGCTCGGTCATATTAGGATCTGTATCTTGGCCATTCTGGGCTCGCTTATAGGTGCTCGGCCATAGTAGGCTCGGTATATAACTTACCATCTGATCTGAGGTTTCCCAATAAGGGCCTGCCCGTCGGTTATAGCTTAATGGTGGTGAAAATACTGTAATATATATATATATATATATATATATATATATATATATATATATATATATATATATATATACAGACCCTCTACTCTCTTGACTGGAAGAAGACAATACTTAACTGAATGTAAAGTCCCGATAGGGGAGAATGTTGTAACTTATGAGACTAGCAAAATGTACATAAATTCAGGAATATGAACTTCTCTTTATGTCTCGTTATTAAACACATGTAGTTACTGGATCATGCCAAAATAAAGGAAAGGTTTAGCCTTAACATACCTTATTACAATCTATCCAATAATCATGTTAAACTCGTCTCATTGCACCTTAATCTGCAATAACGATAACAATACTATCATCAAGTTATGGAAGGTACAACTATCGCACAACAAATGACAAGCTTATTTTGTATTATAACGGGCAGCATCTCCCCTATAATCCATACTTCCTCCAAATTCAAGATAACAACAACAAAGCAAGAACACAAAAATTACAACATATATACATCATTTTCCAACTTTATATCCATCACAATATACCACAAAAAACGACAACCATAGTAGTGTCAAACAACCCCAAAATGTAACGATGAATGAACAGCCAACCACCCTACCATTATGTGGTGTTTTTCCACACCCTTTCTCCTCCAAAAATTCACAAAAACAGCAGCAAAAGAGACAACTCAACAGCAACATGAAACAGCCCACAAAACAGTCTACTACAAGTTGAACAACTCGAACTCACGGCTTCCGATCACCGTCCCGTGAGTTCTTACAATTATTGAGATTTCTCTAGTTTTACAGCAGAAAGAATGGATGAAAAAGGGCAGTTACTTACTATATTTGATGAATATCTCAGATCCTATCTTGATTCTTCAACCCTTAGGTTTTTCTCCAACTAGAACTTGAAAAGAAGAGAAAATTATTTAGGGTTTTGTGTTGAATTTTTTGGAGGATTTTGCTGGCGTGTACATCTGACTTTTTTGATCTATTATGAGTATAATATCTGAAGGAAATCAGCCCATAAAAGGGCTCTTTGGCCGACCTTGGAGCTTTTAATTGAGGCATCTCCTTTTGGCAAGTAGGTGATGCACCACTTGTCATCTACCAGTCTGCGCAGTCTCGTGAAAACGTGAATATCTCTCTATTCCAATGTCGTATTAATGAACGGTTTACTCTTTTGGAAAATAGACTCATTGATCTTCAATTTTGTAGGGGTCATCCCGTAATTCTTTGTACATTGGGAGAAATGCTCAGCTACATTAGACCTAAGTTTCAACACATTTATGACTGGAACTTGTCATAACCTTTTCCAACTTATGTTCCACAGCTCTCTTAACTTCAAAACATAACACAGGACTATCATACGACTAACATAACTCATAACATAACCTCCTTATCATTTTCAGCACCCTATTCTCACCTCAAAAGTACATGTAACATTCCCCACTTGTCGACTTTTGACGAAACTTATTTTCTTCAATTCGTTTAGCTTCTAAGCCTTCAAACCCTCTTGGTACTTGGTATTCATGATCTTAAATATTTGTAACCTCCAAGTTAACATGATTAACTTACTTGATGTACTTTCACAGATGATCTTATTTTATAGCTTACATCAGTTGACTTGCGACGTACTTTTACGTACGAAAATATGGGGTGTAACAAGTTTTTTGAGAAAGAATATATTCACCTGATTTGAAACACTAAGGGCAATAATCAGTGACGGAGGCACTCACTTCTACAACCGAGCCTTCGCAAAGTTGTTAGAAAGATATGGTGTGCACCACAAGGTTGCCACCCCATATCGCCCACAAACGAATGGGCAAGTGGAAGTTTCGAACAGAGAGATAAAGAGCGTTTTGACAAAGACGTGAATGCTACAAGAATGGATTGGGCGAGAAAGTTAGATGATGCACTCTGGGCCTATCGTACCACTTTCAAAACTCCGATTGGCATGTCGCCGTATAAATTGGTATTTGGGAAGGCGTGTTTGGAGCATAGAGCTTTGTGGGCATTGAGGTAGTTGAATCTCGATATAGAAGAGGTGGGTACAAGCAGAGTCATAGAGTTGCACGAGCTTCATGAGTTTTGCTACCATGCTTTTGAGAGAACAAGACAATACAAGGAGAGAATGAGATGATGCATGACAAAAATATTCTTGAGCGGAGTTTTAAACCTGGAGATATGGTATTGCTATACAATTCAAGATTGAAGTTGTTTCCGGGCAAGCTGAAGTCAAGATGGTCAGGACTATTTCGTGTGGTAGAGATGCTTTCAACTGGAGCTATCGAGATTACATCGGAAGATGGCCCCCGCAAGATCAAAGTTAATGGGCAAAGACTAAAACATTATCAGGGCATGGTTGAGGAAGATAAAGTGAGCTCGACCTTGTACTTGAAAGATCCTTGATAAGGGATAACCCGAGTCATGCCGCGATATTAAATCAGGCGCTTCTTGGGAGGCAACCCATGGTTTTGTTGTAATTTGTCGTGCCGCGACGTTAAATCAAGCGCTTCTTGGGAGGCAACCCAATTTTTGTGTTTGATTTTGAATTGTGGAAGTATTGACATGTCTATAACTGTTGCAGGAATGAAATCGCACGAATTGCAATGACTCAGGGTGAAGAAATCATGAAAAAAAGGCCAAAAGTGGCTAAATTTAAAAAGCTGGAAAAAAACATGCGCAGCCGCGCACTGGGCCGCGGATTTTCAGACCCTCTGCCATACATGCACGGCCGTGCACCGATCGTGCATTGACCGCGCACTAGGCACCCGTTTTGTATGTTATTTATTTATTTATTAATTTTTTTTTTCTTTCTTCTTTTTCTCTTTAGAAATCCTTACCACTACCCCCCCCCCCCCCTTCCCTGCTGAACCTAAATTCAAACCCCCTTCCTAAACACCCCACACTTTATTGTCCCCTATGACCTTTCCTCCCCCTTTCCTAAACACCCCCAATTTCAAAATCCAACCCTACCCTCTACTCTCATCTCTTCTCTTCCATAGATCCCCCGTCTCTCATCTCTTCTCTTCTACTTTCCTTCCTTTTTCTCCCCAACCCAAATCCTCAGAAGTTTCCCTCAGGTAAGTGATATGTTTTCCCCTTCTTAATTTAGTTTACTTTCTTTTCTTCTTTTGAATTGTAGTAGATTTTTGTTAGTTCTTTCTCTCTAATTATACTTGTTGTGTGTTGGGGTAATAGTCGAATTTCACCATGATGGGTTAGGTGCGCCATTGGTATATCTTTCATTGAATTAGGGTTATAAAATTGTTGTTTGAGGGTTCGGGTGAATTGTGTACATCAGGTGTTTGTATAAATGCCACAATGAGTTCAAGAATGTAATTTTGTGACCAAGTGTGCTGGTGAAGTCTGAGTAGCCACTCTTAGTTCACATATAGTGTCTTTAGCTGATATTGATATTTGTTTCAGGTATTATGACACCATCCAAGAAAAGAAGAACCACAGGCGCCTCCTCCAGTGGTCACGATGGCTCGTCCCGGCCGCGATCTTCTGACAATGCTTGCCAGTTTGATAATAACAAGTTCGTATCCAGTGCAGCCCAGGAATGTTTCTACAATAAGGCACCCAAGAAACCCATACCGGAGAGGGGAATTAATATGTGGTCCCTCCAAAATGACTGCCCCAATATGTATCGTGAATTGGTCCGGCAAGAGCTGGGGATATTGTTTGTAGAACCTAACGAAGCCAATTTAATGGTTGTTTGGGAGTTTTATGCAAACTGCCCAGAACATGATAACCATGTCTGCACGGTTCGAAAGAGGAGTGTGGATGCATCCATAGAGGCCATTCGAAGGTCCTACCGTTTACCAGTGTTTGGGGAAGATCCCAAGATAGGGTTTTGGTAGAGTAGCATCCAAGCAACCCTAATAAACTCCTAGAAGTTTAAGAGTCGCCTTGTAGTATCTTGAATTTAGGATTTACTTGGGTCCGTTAAAATATCGATATCTACAAATGCCCCCTACTTCAAGGTTTGTCGGGGTGTATGCTTGCCGAGACATGAAGACGGGACTTGAAGTACGCGATCATCGCAACAGGTATTTTTGGAAGTTGTAGTTTTCGATTTGCGGGAGGAAGAGATGAAGAGCAGAACTGGTCCCACTGGGTGTGCCAATTTGTTTCCATTACCTTTGAGATCGAACAAACTGTTTGAAGAGATAATCAACATATGTTCCAGCATTGTTGCAAATTTCAACAAAGTGTGCAACATGTTGTCTCGGATTTCCCTTGCCGTCGAATTGTTGCAACTTATGAGGTTGATAAACAACATGCATCTTCAAGCTATTAATTCTTTGCGTATATGGCTTTGTATATGTGAGTGATAATTTGGATGACTCAGGTTTATCCTTGATAGACTCCATGAAGAAGTTCTTTAATTTCTCAATGGGAATCAGACCTTCAGCGGAGACTTGAATCTCCTTGGTCGTCGTTGCTTGCTTTTCGGAGTAATCTTCTTTCTCTTGTGATCGTTGAATATCTAAAGGTGTTTGTGTGGATTCTCCCTCTACTATGCTATCCAATTTATTTGTTAACTTCAAAAGTTTAGTATCTTGATCTTGCATGTGCTTTGATAAGCATTCAATTGCTTCCGTCAAATTTGCAAGTTGTTGTTCTACATTAGAAGCTTCAATAACCATTGCTTGCATGATCGCCATTCAGGATGAAGAATAATATGGATCATCATTGGAATAGAGCTTAGGGGTCGCATGAGGATATCCAACACTCAAGTCAACATCATCGGCTTGCATGAAAGGTTTCTTGGACATAGATAAACTAAGTTGAGCAAGAACCTCTTCGATCTTTATGGCGACATCATTCCCTTTTTGGGTCGTGCTTGTAGAGGATCTTGTCCTTTTGAGGATGAAGATCCGACAATAGGGCTTGATGTGGATAACACTTGAAGTGTTTGTTGTCCTAAAGAGCTTACTTTTCTCCTTCTGACTGGCCCAAAGCTTCCAAACGTAATATTGAGGACGGTTTCCACGTCACTAAAGAGCTTGGAATTAGTAGCTTTAGTGGAAGTTGATCTGGAATTGATTTTCTTTGAAGCCATTTCGATGTTCTAGAACTTTGGTGATTGAAAAGTTGGGAGGAGAGGTAGAGATTGTCCCACTGGGCGTAACAGAATTGTTGACAATAAAGTTATGCAGAGAAAAACAAAACTGCAAGCACAAACAACTATAAAGAAAAAAGGATTTTATTGATAAACATTGCAGGTTACAACTCCGTTTATCCCTTGATTCTTCCCTCCGATTAATTCTACGTGATTCAAGGACCTTAGCGGCATATTTCTCGAAAGTAGGATGATGCTGACCTTCCTGAGATGTATTTGATCTCCATGAAAAGGAAGAACATCCGTTGATCACTTTGGCGGCTTTGAGAAAGACAATATTTGATGTCTTTTATCTCTTTGAGAATATTTCATGATTTTTTATGGAATTTCGAGATGATATCTATTTTTGAAATGCCTTTGTTAAGGGAATGTGTGACCCATTTAATAGAAGTGACCTAGGGTTAGGGTAGAGTAGTCACCAAAATAGGGTTTTAGTAGAGTAGCCTCTCGCAACCCTAATAGACTCCTAGAATTTTAAGAGTTGTCTTGTAGTATCTTGAATTTAGGATTTAGCTTGATCAGTTGAAATTTCGATATCTACAATATGCAAAAAATATGTAAGTTCTAATTCAATCCTAGAACTTCTAGGAGGTGGAGGAGGATGGGCGGCAGTGGAGGCAGTAGCAACAGCGCGGGCAGCTGCGACGCGGGGGCAGTGGCGACGTGGGGTGGGAAATGGGATTTGTGTGAGGGAAATAGAGAAGGAGTGGGGAAGGGTGTTGTGTTGAGAGGGAGAAGAGAGTGGAGTTAGAAAATTTTGAGAATTATAGAAATAAGGGGGAAAGACTGTATTTCAGATCTGGAATTAAAGGTACTGATCGACGTCGGCCGGTAAAGTCAGCCGGTACACTTAAGTGACCGTTGACTATGGTTGACCACAGTTAATCAACCGACTTCGGTCGGTAATTTAAAGAAAACCCTAAATTATTATTTTGTGTAATTATTTCTTAAAATTATATTTTAAAATAATTATAAATTATAAGCATATATTTTATTTACATATATATTTACAAATAAATAATTACAAACTATAAGCATAATTTTTATAAATAATTATTATATTAACTAATTACTTTTAATAAATTATAAGCATATATATTTTATTCACACGTATATATAGTTAATCACTCATAATAAAAAAAATAAATGTATATATATAAGACGTTTATTTTATTCGAATTCCACATTTCGTCTTAAATATTCATTCATTTTATAACTAATTACAAATCAAATAGATTAATAAATATCGGTCGAGACGTTTCACCTTTTGTATTCATCTATCTAAGTTAATTTTCTAAGTTACAATTAAGTAGATGAGTCATTTCACATACACAAACACACACACACCCACATACATTATATTGTAATTGATGATCAATCACATACATTGCTACGTACAAAAACTTGATGAATTGGTAAACCAATGTTATTATATTTTAATTATGTTTAATCGATTGTTATATTAACTCGTTTACTTAATGCTAATAGCTTCTTTCATTTATTTAATTTATGATACATATATACATGTAAAAGAAGTTTAGTATTCTTCTATATTTCATTTATTTATTAATAATAATGGATGACATAAATTAATCGATATAGGTCGAGACGTTTTGTTTTTAATATTCATCGATATAGGTCGAGACGTTTTATTTTTAATATTCATCGATGCATCTAAGTAAGTTATAAGTCGATGAATTATTTTACAAATAAATATATTTGATGATGATCAATTATATATACTAATTATATTATTACTTCTTCACAAGTCTATCCCCAAAAGAATCCGACCATGTGGCCCTAGCGCTTCGCATTCTTAGATGCGGCTATACCTATATATATATATATATATATATATATATATATATATATATATATATATATATATACTTCGTTGTACTGCTTTAACTATATATAGCTTGTTATATTATATGTTAGTGCATGTATTATTTGTTTACAAAATAAAGCGCTAATGGATTATATTTATATTATTTAGATAGTAAATTTTGATGTGATTCAAAAGTTTGACCGTGATTGGCCTATGAACCGGCCGATGTTGGTCGGTTATATTCCAGAAATTACATCTATCGACCAAAGTTGGTCGGTAAAATCTTCTCTTGTAATAACCGACCAACTTTGATCGGTATATTCAACTAAAAATTTTATAAAACATTTCAAATAATGATATAATTATTAAAATTTAAAACTGTTGGTCCACATTACCGACCGATGTTGGTCGGTAATCAAAAAAGTACTTCGACTAAGCAAGTCCGACCATTGTAGTCAAATATTTGACCAATATACCGATCGAAATCGGTCAGTATGTAATTTAAAAAACATGTAAAATATTTTTTTTTGGTAGTTTGCGTCGTTTTGGACTGTTATTTGGTCTCTATGTTGACGGACTAACATTGATCGGTATGGCTCGGTCGGATTTTCTCGGATTTCTAATAGTGACACTACTTTAGACCATCCGGCGAGATCGTCTGTATTTGTGTTGTCCGGTATGGGAAGGGCGTCTTCGGGTGTAGTTTCTTGGTCTTCAACCTTCGATCTAATTTTTCTGGTTGACTTATGCTGACCGGGAAATACTTGCCACGTGTTGACTTCTGTGCTTGCTGCGTGTTAAGTGCAATTTTACCAATACACAACTAAAATTGACACGAAAATTTATAATTGGGCTGGAGTTTCTTTTATGATTAGTTACCTCCTATAGCAAAGGTTGATACCTTATTTATTTTAAATAAATAACCTTTTAAAAAAATATATTCCATAGCTACCTTTTGATTTTTTATAGCCAAATATCTATTTATGGTCAGCGCATACCCTTAAGCCATAAAACAAGCTTTGTATTATTTTTCTCTCTCCACTAATTTCTCCTATCCCCTCAAATTACTCGTATCCCCTACCCGATATCTGTTCTCCCTCTCTCTCTCTCTCTCTCATCTTCCACCTTCATCTTACTACCAGAACTCTCCGGCAAAGCATCAAATCCATCCAATTGAAGGAAAGGATACGTTTAATGTATTCTCCATCTATTCTCCATCCAGTTGAAGGAAGGGATACGTTTAATGTATTCTCCCTCTATTCTCCATCCAGTTGAAGGAAGGGATACGTTTAATGTATTCTCCCTCTATTCTCCATCCAGTTGAAGGAAGGATACGTTTAAATCCATCCCCTACCCCATATCTATTCTCCCTCTCTCTTTCTCATCTTCCACCTTCATCTTACTACGAGAACTCTCCAGCAAAGCATCAGAATTAGAGTTTTCCGGCGAAGACTTTTGGGCTGCCGAGCAATCATCCGATATAGATGAAGGTGCCACCGCCGACTATTTGTGCCCACGGTGCTTGTAAACTCCGTCGAGAAAGTGGACTGCTGACGGTGGCTCCGGCGGCTTCAATTGTAAAGAATAAATTTTTTGAAGCGCACGTGAGGGTATTATGGTAACAGGAACAGTGGCGTTTCGAGTTAGAATCACGGCCCTCTCGACGAGACGATATTAGGGTTGTTCTTGAACAAAGACGACAGAGTTTGGGNATGTGTGTGTGTGTGTGTGTGTGTGTGTGTATATATATATATATATATATATATATATATATATATATTCAAATTGCTCTTTTTTTGTTGTATTTATCGATTGGAAAAAATATTCAGCATATTTTCTCTGAAGATTGCTATATTTTTGGGATGTTTTTTGGTTGAGAATCTTTTTTATAACTAAAAATACAAATTTTGTGTGTTATAATTGAGTTTGTTGAGTTATATTAGGAGTCTATTATGTCAATTGATTCACTTTCTGTTTAAAAACAACTGAATAGACCATGAATTGCACTATCTATATTACTGTATTCACAAATATATATCGTGAATACAGTCGAATGCAGTCGAATACAATAATCTCTCTAGCTGTAATCCCCTGTTTCACGCCGTGAATACAGTCGAATACAAAAATATGTCTAGCTATAATCCCCTGTTTCACGCCTAGAAATGCTACTGTATCCATGAATACAGTAGCTTAAATACATCGAATACACTCTAAAAAACCTGAAAACATAGCTATAGAAAGTAATATAGTAAATGGTAGCTACAACTAGCTAATAACCACTAGCTAAACAATGGTGGTTTATGAAAATTTCTCTTTCTTTTATCAGTTTTAAACCCAACATAGAACTAGGTCCAGTATTATGATCCGTGACCATCTTAGTCTGATCCAAGGCCTTATAAGACAGTTTACTGTCCATATTCCATAATGGGTAGATGGTTAAATCCACAAGATGCGAATCTAATCCTTTTTTTCCCTTTAATATCGTGAAATTTTTTTTCCTCCATTTTTGTTAAGAAAAAAAGTTAAGATTGTTGAAAGAAAACTTGAGCCTTAGTATCATTGACATATTTACAATATGATCGGTGCGTTTTGACTAGAAGAAATGATCTCCCTTGGCTACTTATATTTTAAATAGAAGAAAATGTCCTTTTCAGATCTCTTGTGTATTATTTAGATATTTTCTTATATGTAAAAATAAAGATATCTTACAAAAAAGACATAAAACTAACAATAAATATACAAAAGACTATAAAACCAAGTGACATCATTAAAGTATGAGTTACTATGTTTACCTCGAAAAATGTGAGTAACAATTAAAAATAATTTGTGATTTTAAAGATATGTGATATATTCTAATACTAGTGATTATACAAGTAATATTAAACTTAAGTAAGAAGAATTGGTGAACCAAATCAGTGTTGTTGGATCAATAGGGGCCTCGAGCTTGATTATCCCAGGGACCTCGAGGTCAGCTAAGAGCAATAAAGAATGAACAATAAAGTAAAGACAATAAAGCTGAAGAATAATTGTTGAGCACGTTAAACAAGAGAAGCAGAGTGGAATGTTCGATTGCAGTGAATAATGTGTCTTTTACAAATGATTGGGGTCCTCTTTATATAGTAGGAGAAAACCCCAATATAGTACATTTCCAATTATGATAAAAAATTCTATTGGTACAGTTGTATAACGACCTAGCACGGACTTGTACTATTTCGTACAAACTTATCCTATAATTTATGCCCTGATCCACGTGTCCTTGAAAAATTTCCGCTCTTTCTTGAGTGCCTTCGAGAATGTACTGCCCTCGATGTACGTCGTGCCAAGCCTTCGATCTGCTTCCTCGAGGTGTGTGTCCTTCAGCCGGGTCCGACCCCTACTTCGAGTTGCCCGGACTCGTACTAATAGCCCAATTTTAAGACTTCGAAATCGGGCTCCTT
Source organism: Nicotiana attenuata (assembly GCF_001879085.1). NCBI lineage: Eukaryota > Viridiplantae > Streptophyta > Magnoliopsida > Solanales > Solanaceae > Nicotiana > Nicotiana attenuata. The sequence goes on along the minus strand of NW_017672404.1, from coordinate 30,579 downwards.
GATTTTGACCGTATATAGATAGTCCCCGCGTTTCTTAGAATAAGGTGATAAGAAATGATTTGAACCTCGATCTTCCAGAGCCACTTGTGATGACATCATGCCCGTGACGTAGGCGCTTGAAGTGACCGGAGATGTCAAGTCAGCGTGCTTCCCCAAAACGTCCAATGCATTTCAGCCTTTGTCGGCCACTTGCACTGCCGGTTCCGTCGTCAGCTTCCTATAAATAAGAAGTTACTTGACTGAACACAAACTACACTTATTCCTTCTTCATCTACTTTTAGTTTTTTTCCTTTTCTACCTCTTCCTCTAATCATCCATTTCTATGGTTCAAAATTGTGACCACAAGGTCACATGGCAGCAACTTTACCACTTACGTCAAGGCTTCCTTTTTCAGAGCTTCGGCTCGAGACAATAGGAGAAGGGCATCAGATCTTTCTCGTATCAGAAGATATGCGAACTCTATACTACTGCTCATCCCTCTTAGCTTCAACCTGGTATGGCGCTTCATTCCTTTTGCTTTCCATGGAATGAGGTGGCACTATTATCTACTAACTTTTGCATCCCACATCGGAACAGAGCTTCAAGGATGAACACTCTTGGACTGCTGCTCGTGCATCCTGCAACCCCTTTTGGTTTTTCACTTTTGCTTGCTCTTTCTTAATGTATTACGGCCCAAAACTTCAACGGAACGCGCATTCTCAGCTGCTGGAGATATAATTACATCTATCTAGGGCCTTCTGCCCTATATAAACGTTTCCAAAGATCTGAAATTGTGCCCCCGAGAAGAGGATTTCCGAAGACGATGCTCTCGAGGACGTGGTCTTAGAAGTGGGTTAGGCTTTTTGGCTTTTGTTGCTTTTTTTTTTGCTTCTTTATTCTTGCGTAAGTATCCTTTGTAGGTGTCGTAGCTATACTTTGTAAACATTTCTTGGAAATATAAAAGACTTTGATTAGATGGTTTCAATAGCTGGCCCAAATATCGAGCTCAGGACATAATAAACCCTTAGGTTTTTAATATAGTACCCCTCGAGGTTCTCGTTAATCCTCGAGCTCAGCATAAATGCGAACTCCGAACATCATGATCCCCGAGTTCGAGTTAGGTGAGAGCAAAATATCGAAATGAAGTTAATCCTTAGTTCTTTTCGTAGTCCCCGAGTGAGAAATTTCCCCAACTCGGTTAGCCCTTGGACTTTGCAGTCGAGCAGGCATGTGCTCGAACATGTAATAAGGATAGCCCTTAGGCCTTATAGATAGTCCCCGAGTGAGAATTTGCTCGAACTCGGATAGCCCTTGGGCTTAGTAGTCGAGTGAGTGTTTGCTCGAGCTCGACTTGTAGGCTGCCCTTTATGATTTTTGACAAATTAATTCTCGATTCCTTGGTCTTGATGCCAATATCATGGCATAAGCGGTTGAAGTGACTGAAAAGTTGCTATTTGTATGATTCCCAAAATCATTAATTGGGGGCGGCTGACAGTCGGCCTTTTAGCTTCCCCAGCACGCTTAAGTGGTCTCTATAAATAGGCTAATTCCGCAACCGTACAAACTTTCATTCTCATATTGTTCCCAAAGTCTCATTAGCCTCTTTCCATTTCCTTGAATTCTCCCTTCTACTTACTGTCAACACTTCTTCATTTTCTTGGGTCTTCCGCATTTGCGATGGCTAACACCTCTAAACCGGTTTCTCAAAAAGAAAAATCTTCTTTCATCTTCCCGATCAACCAAGAGTAAACCGGTGGTACCCTCTCTTATTGAAGAGTGCATCCCTCCGCCATGTGAAATAACATCCGATTTCAAAATCGATAAACCTGCATCAAAACCAGGCCGATGCGAGCCCATGTTTCGATATGTTTCCTTGGTGACCGAGGCCGAGATCGGGCAAGTAAAGGAGGACTGCAAGTGGGATAATAAAGATATAGTGATCCCTTCCTTCGAGGAGGACATCACTACATATAAAGTGGGGTACTTGAGCGTATACACTTACCCATTTACGTTGTGTCCTGCAATCCCGGTTCAGGGTCCCATAGATCCGGTGATTCTTGACTTTTGCCATCGATACCGAGTGAAGCTTGGCTAGATCTACCCCTTCTTTTGGCATATCGTTTACTTGATCAAGTTCTTTTCGAACCAAGTCGAGGGGATGACTTTTACCCTCGACCATTTGATCAGACTGTACAGTCCCCGACTTTATCATGGGGGTTTGGTAAAGTTGCAATGCCGATCCTTAAAATCTCTCTTCTCTAGCATTGATGAGGACAAAGACCGTGGATGGATGAGCCGGTTCGTCCGAGTCAGGACCTCCGATCTGATTTCTGCTGATTGGATGCCGTTCCCGAGGAGTGGAACACGAAGTGTAAGTACATAGCTAGTCTACGTCCTGCTCTCTTTTCTTTTTGTCGGCTTCATCCCTTTTCTCGGACTAACCCTTTCCACCGGCGCAGTTACTGCTTGGTTTCCTAGTAGGGTCCCGGACCTCGATGGCTGGGTTCAAAAGTTGGCTTCCGCTTCCTCCTACTCGGAGCGTTGTTGGCGAGATTTGTCCAAAGGTCTATGGGAGGCTAAAAATCATCATGAGCTCCCTCGTTTGTTTCCTTGCACTTCTCTTTATAGTTTTTTTATTTTGGTTTTCTATAGGTCTTGGAGACGCCGTTGCCATGCGGCCAGCTTCGGATGATGACGAAGAAGTTCTGAAGTCTTCTAAGGAAACAAAGAGAAAAAGAGAGTCGTCTGCAAATCCCCATAAGCCTAAGAAAAGCAGGGCTCGAAGGTCCAAGGTTGATACGGCGGCCCTATCTCCGGAAACGGTCCAACGCCTTTGAGACCAGGAGGAAGAAGAAGATGGCGACTGCCTGTTAGTAGCCCGTGAAAGAAGAAATGTTGGTGCTTCAAAGTTCGTCGAGTCGGTGAAGGTCGATGCGGCACCTTCGAAAATCCAAGAGGTTTTCGAGGGGAGTTCAAATAAAGCCCCGAGCTGCCGTGTAGAAAAAAGGCACCTCGCCTAGGAGGCCATCTGGAAGGTGAGGCCGAACAGCCCAGTACCGAGCTTCTTCAAATTAAAGAGAACGCCCCAAGTGTATCATTCGGGGTAATCAACGTAGATGATTCACCTCTTGGCCCCGAGTTCTCCGATGGGCAGATTCGGGATGCTCAGAATCTAAGGTCTTCTGAAGTGGAAGCATGCCATGAAGGACATGACATTTTTCGAGAATGCCTTGTGGGGATCGAAGATGGCCCCGACCCAGATGGCTCTTTCATTTTCGATGAGGCTCGTAGACTCTTCAAACAGGTGAGTTTCCTATTTGTTATGCCTGCACCTGCACTTTTGTTATCTCTAAATCCATTTTCCCTCCTTTTTTATGAAGGCCGTGGTGCTCCATAAAAATGAATTTTCCAAGTCTCGAACTGATCTTGCTCGATGTGAGGCTAAGATAAAAAAAAGGTCTCAAAGGAGAAGGACGACCTTAAAGCCCTCTATGCTAAGAAAGAGGCGGAGATCGGCGATCTTCTAGTCGAATTGGCACAGGCTCACCAAGGGCGGGTCGAGTATGTTGAGAAGGTGATATAACCTTTGTGGACTTGTTATGAACTTGCTTGTCTTGACATCTAATACCTTTAATTTTGAGTTTTTATGAGAAGGCCGACTTGGTGGCGCGGCTTCAGGAGGAGCTAAAAGAGAAAGAGGCCGAGACCTTGGGGTGGAAAAAGCATGGACGACCTCGCCTCTAAGAAAGAAACTCTTCGAGAAAAGTTGGCTTCCCTCGAACGTCAATTCCAAAGTGTGAAAGAGGAGAGCCTAGCTCGAGGCCGCGACATCGAGGAGCTTAAAGCTAAATCCGCTGCTGAGTTCGCTAAGGCCAGATCTGATGCTGAGGCAGTTATGTCTTCGTACCGCGCCAATGCCAAAGCAACTAATGCTCGGGTAAAGGAGATCTCTACTGCAGCAGAGGTCAAGTTATCGAGCGCACTTGACCATGCTAGGCGTCAATCTCTGAGGGTGACCCTCGAGGAGGTGCATGCTCGCGACTTCGATCTCTCGGCCGACATTGAAAAGGCAAAAAATTTGGAGGAAGAGGTTGCCGCTCTGCTTTCTGATGAGGATGGTTCAGCTAGTGGCTCTGAGAGCGGAGGAGACGAAGGTGAAGCCTTCGAGGATGAGGCTTTCGAAAATGCGGCCCCAGAAGATGCAACTGCCGAAGATGTAACTCCGAAGTAATTTTAGGTTTCTTTATTTTGTTTTTGCGTAGGTAGCCCTTGCGAAAACATCCCCTGTAATTATTTTTTGGAAATAGGAACTCTTTATCTCATTTTTGACTTGTATTGGATTTCATACTTTTTTGATTTATGGAATGCTTCTTTTATATATCTTGATCGATTGGCCCCGGAAGGGATAATAAACCCTTAGACCCTTGTTGATAAAAGCAGTAGTCACTGAGCTAAGTTTAAATCAATCTAACTCGAGCTCGAGATCCCGTGACTCTTGAATCCGGGTCGAGTGAGAACGGAGTCTCGTATAATACGTTTCTGGCCCTTAAGCCTTTCGGGGTTGGCCCTTAGGCTCTTATATATCGGCCCTTAGGCTCTTTAAGTTGGCCCTTGGGCTGTTAGAATGGCTATATAATTTCCCTCATTTCAGCTTAAAAGACTTAGTGAAATTTTAATTATGCCTTGGCATGTGTTTTTAGCACCCGTAGGTTTTCTTCAAGGTTTGGCATATCGGAACCTTACTAGTAATTTGATTGTGTAAACATAATCGAATACCTCTTGAGGTATTTTCGAAGGCCGATGTCATCAAGCCCTTAGATTTTTCGAGGGCTGAATTTATCGAAGCCCTTTATATTTTGCTTTGGCCGAGGGTAGCCTGATTTAACCGGTTTTTACAAAGTGTTTAAAGGCCTTTAATTTATAGCGGAAGTCGGACGTCTCCGAGCCGCATTATTTGGCCGTAGCCTTTATATGACCGTGGTCTTTATATGATCGTAGTCTTTAGTATGGCCATAGCCTTCGGGTATGCCAGTTGGACTTGTTTCCTGATAATTTTCCGAATTTGTTCGAGAAGTTAGTCCCCGAGTACATTGGCCTTGGCCTTTGTTTCGAGGGGGTGACTCTTTTGAGGTCTTATTAATCTGAATTTTTGACGACTCGGGTGTACTGACCGTCGATGGCAATCCCCGAGTAATCGGGTGTTTCTGTGCTTTTGCTCTTAAGCCGCTTCCCGTAGGATGTAGAGTTCGTGCAATAGTAGACTTCTTTGAAACACCAAGTGTTTTTTATATTAACAAAATTAATACATGTGTTCATGCTTTGCTGTTGGGGCTCGATTATTCTATATGGACACGGTTCATTTTATCGTTTGACCCATTACAAAGTTCTCCTATCGAGGCCCTCTTAGGCGCGAAGTATCTTTCTCAAAAATATAACCTCCGAGGGTGATGCCCCCCAGTATTCGAGGTTGATTAAAAAGAAGCCTTGAATACTTGTTGAATGCTTGTTAGGTAGCATATAGTTGTGCCTCTTTAAAAACTTGCCGGTAAAACCCATTTGGGACAAAATGCGAGCCAAGGGAAAAAGAGTGCAACACATGCTTTACAACCTACTCATGTAAAAAATGGGTATCTTCGAGATCACGAGCCTTTGAGAGCTTCTATCTTGCCGAGCTTGTGAGATCCTTTACCAACGACTTCGAGGTCGTACTATCCATGACCATGATATCTTCGCGAGCGTTGACCTGGTCGGGCATGATTCAGATGCCCTGATTTGATACCATGAAGGCCGAGAACCTCACCCGTGCCAACTCCGAAAGCACGTTTCTCTGGGTTAAGCTTCGTGTCGCATTGCCCCGAAGCGTTGACTGTTTCCTGCAAATGAACTAAAATGGTCCTCTGCGCACAGGGAGCTAACCAGTTATATCATTAATATAGGCTTTCGTTATTTTACCTATTCGTTCTTCGTACATCCTATTGACTGGATGTTGACGCGAAGCTTTTCGAACTGGGGGCCTTCCTTTTTGTTTTACTAGTTTAAACCTGGGACTGTTGCTCAACCTATGTGGTGATTTCTGGCGGAATCCCCGTCATATCTAAATGGTACCAAGCGATGCAATCCATATTATCAATAAGAAACTAAATGAGTTTTCTCCTGAGTTCGGGGGTTGATCCCGTTCCCAGGTGTACCTTTCTCTTGAGTGGTTGACTTGGTAGCATCGGGCTTCTCGGGAACAACGAAGGTTCGAGGAGCTAGGGAGTTCCCTTCTTCGCCTTCGGTTACTTGTTATCCTGCTTCCATCTAAGTTTGGAGCTGTGATTGCTACTTAGCCACCTGTTTACCTTTGCGGCTCGATTTCTCCGAGGTCAAGGGTTTCGGTATCGGTGCCACTTCCTCGATTGCAAACATCTCTTTTGCAGCATGCTGTTCTCTGTGGAAAGTTTTCACTCCTTCCTCTATCGGGAACTTCATCATCTGACTGAGAGTCGAAGGCACTGCCCTCATATTGTGTATCCATGGCCTCCCGAGGAGTGCGTTATACTTGATGTCACCTTCGATGACATGGAACCTGGTGTCTTGTATGGTCCCGGCTACGTTTACTGGCAAGATAATTTCTCCCTTCGTTATTTCACTTGCCATGTTGAAGCCATTCAGCACCCGGAATGTAGATACAATCTGATCTTGCAGGCCGAGTTGTTTCATAACCCTCGATCTGATTCTGTTCGCCAAGCTACCTGGATCCACTAAAACACGTTTAACCTGAATTTTATTTAAAAGGATAGAGATTACCAGGGCGTCGTTGTGAGGCTGGGATACGTGTTCTGCTTCCTTATCGCAGAATGATAGAGCGTCCTCGGGCACATAGCTCCGAGTTCGTTTCTCCTTTGTGATGGATACTTTGTACGTTTGAATATAGGTCCCTGTGGGACTTCGACTCCACCGATGATCATGTGAATGACATGCTGAGGTTCTTCGGGTTCCTTCTTCCTCTTTGCATCTCTTTCTCGGAAATGGTTTTTTGCCCGGTCACTGAGAAATTCATGAAGGTGCCCCTCGTTGAATAATTGGGCTACCTCCTCTCTAAGCTGCCAGCAATCCTCGGTCTTATGCCCGTGAGTACCATGATACTTACACATTAAGTTGGGGTTCCTCTGAGAAGGATCTATCTGTATAGGCTTGGGCCATCTAGTATCTTTAATTTTGCCAACGGCTGAGACGATACTCGAGGCGTTGACACTGAAGCTGCATTCTGATAATCTGGGTGCCTCCAATGGTCCCGAGCGCCTGTCGAACCCGATTTTCCCCCTGAGTCCTCGGGAACTTTAGCCTCGATCTACTCTTCGATCATTCCGAGGTGAATTACGCCTTGAAATGTTCCTTCCATCTTCGACGTACGGTTGATATCTTTCCTTGTTGAATCTTGATCCCCGGTCTGTGTCCCTCAGGGGCTTGGCTGCGAATCTGTTCGGGTGAATTGAGCCCGAGGGGGCTCCCAACTGGTCATCCTCGACCCTAGTTTTTTTACTGATACCGATTGTGCATATCCGACCATGTCACAGCTGGATATTCGATCAAGTTCTGCTTTAGCTGTCGAGATACTATCGAGCTTTTTTCATTCAAACCTCGCATAAAGGCCTGAACTTCCCAATCATCGGAGACCGGTGGTAATTCCATCCTTTCCGTCTGAAACAGGGACACAAACTCCCTTAGCATCTTGTCATCTCTTTGTTTTATTTTGAAGACGTCCGATTTTCTAGTGGCCACCTTTATGGCCCCGGCGTATGCTTTCACGAAGGCGTCCACCAACATAGCAAATGAATCAATAGAGTTAGGAGCTAAGTTGTGATACCAGATCATAGCTCCTTTTAATAGTGTTTCCCCAAACATTTTCAATAACACTGACTCGATTTCATCGTCTTTCAAGTCATTTCCTTTGATTCCACAAGTGTATGAAGTAATATATTCATTAGGGTCAGTTATTCCATTATATTTCGGTATATCGGGCATGCGAAACTTCTTGGGAATGGGCATCGGAGCCGCACTTGGGGGGAAAGGTTTTTGTATGAACTTTTTCGAGTCCAGTCCTTTCAAAATCGGAGGTGCTCCTGGTATCTGGTCGACCTTGAATTGTATGTCTCTACCTTTTTGTCATTTTCTTCAATTTTCTTTTTTCCGAACTCGATTCTTTTAGTCAGTTCTTCGAACATTTTCATAATAACGGGATCAGTCCCCGACTAATTTCATCGGGCCTTTCAGGCACAGGTTCCGTATGTCGGGCGTCCACTAGTTTGGCGGTGTTTGGAGTTCTGTTTTGACTCTGAAGTTGAGCAATGGCGACTTCCTAAACTTGCAGCATCTCAAATATCACTTGGAGGTTGACTCCTCCTGCTTCTATTCCTCGCGTTTCCTGGCCTCCGGCTTGGGCTTCCCTATGTGCGTTCCTCACGAGGTCTGTGCCTGCGTCCGTGTTTAGAGCGTTATGTGAACTGATATCAACGGGCTCGAAATTTGGCACTCCCTCAAGGTTTATGGGTGGTACACCGACCCCTATACCGCTGTTTTCTCCGAGTCTCTCACTGTCATGAGCTGGTGCATTTTTTGTGCTAGACATATTTTGGCCTGAAATCAAAAAATCTTTGACAAGAAAAAGTGTGAAGAATAACGTGTGTTATCAGAAAACTAGAACCAAAATAATCACTATCATCTTTAGCCTCACAGTGGGCGCCAAACTGTTTACCTCGAAAAATGTGAGTAACAATTAAAGATAATTTATGGTTTTAAAGATATGAGATATATTCTAATACAAGTGATTATACAAGTAATATTAAGCTTAAGTAAGAAGAATTGGCGAACCAAATCAATATTGTTGGATCAATAGAGGCCTCGAGCTTGATTATCCCTGGGACCTCGAGGTCAGCTAAAAACAATAAAGAATGAACAATAAAGTAAAGACAATAAAGCTGAAGAATAATTGTTGAGCACGTTAAACAAGAAAAGCAGAGTGGAATGTTCTATTGTAGTGAATAATGTGTCTTTTACAAATGATTGGAGTCCCCTTTATGTAGGAGGAGAAAACCCCAATATAGTACATTTCCAATGATGCTAAAAAATTCTATTGGTACAGCTGTATAACGACCTAGTACGGACTTGTACTATTTCGTACAAATCTTATCCTATAATTTATGCACTGATCCACGTGTCCTTGAGAAACTCCCGCTCTTTCTTGAGTGCCTTCGAGACTGTACTGCCCTTGAAGTACATCGTGCCAGGCCTTCGATCTGCTTCCTCAAGGTGTGTATCCTTCAGCCGGGTCCGACCCCTACTTCGAGTCGCCCGGACTCGTACTCATAGCCCAATTTAAGACTTCGAAATCGGGCTCCTTTATTTTGACGGTATACACACTATTTAAACACAATAAATATGTTTCTTGAGGAATAATAGCTGAAAAGAAAATATCAACTTAGTAGGTGACGAATTATTCTCCTTGATGTTTTACTTTTTACTATTCTTTCTCATTTAGCAGAAAAAAATTGAAAATCTTAACCTCTTTATAATGAAGCGCCTAAATCTAGTACTTATTCAAAGTCTTACACCAAGAAACTTTGGACCCCACCATGGTAAAAAAAATACTTCCTTGCACCTTCAGAGCGATGAGTATGACTCTTAGGTACAAAATGATAAATTAGACTGAAAAGGGCTAAAAATAATATTTATATTTATCTTCCGTCTACCTTTTGGTCCAACATCACATATAACGTTATCTTTCAGTCTATAAATATGTGATGACCCAAAAGGTCATCACTTATTTTAGAAATAAATTTTGTGATCCGAGGCCTTAAAACCTCCCTTTTGTCTCACTTCGATTTGCGTGCGCAGTCCGGGCGCGTATCCGAAAAGCCAAAATGTGAAAATCTGTGAAAAATGATGAGTTTGCTTTAAAAAATGAATTTGAGTTGACTTCGGTCAACATTTTGGGTAAACAGACCCGGACCCGTGATTCAACGGTCCCGGAGGGTCCGTAGGAAAATATAGGACTTGGGCGTATGCCCATAAGTGAAATCCGAGGTCCCAAGTCCGAGAAATGAATTTCAGAAGAAAATTGTTTTCCGAAAAATATAAGAGTTTTTGAGAAATGAAAGATGATGAAATAAATGGTATCGGGCCCGTATTTTGGTTTCGGAGCCCGGTACAAGTTTGAAATAACAAATTAGTATAATCCGTGAAGTTTTGTAAGAATTGGAGTCCGTTTAGTATAAATCGGACCTTATTTGAGAAAATTGAAAATTTTGATGTTCTTAAGTGATTTCATGAATTTGAGGCTTAATTCATAGTTATTGATGTTATTTTGATGATTTGATCGCACGAGCAAGTCCGTATGATGTTTTTGGACTTGCGTGCATGCTTGGTTTGGAGCCCCGAGGGCTAGGGTGAGTTTTGGATAGGCCACTGATTGGATTTAGACTTCGAAAAATAGCTGTTGCAGGTTCAGAGGAGTTGCAGGTCTCTGAACCTGACTTTGCGGTCCACAGAGCTTTCTCGCGACCGCGGTGGGATTTATGCGGTCCGCGGAAGAGCAAGGCCAAGCCTTCGCGGCTGCACTCGATATTTTGCGGTCGGCGGTGGAGCTCCGCGGCCGTAATCCCTTTTTATGCGGTCCGCGGTGAGGGTCTGAGAGGAGTAAATAAACGGGACTTTTCTGTTATTTTACCATTTTCAGAAACCTAAAACATAAAGGGCGATTTTTCAAGCACTATTTCTTTCCCCAAAACACAAGTAAGTGATTTTAAACTCATTTCTTTCACTTCTTAACTTCTTCTTACAAGATTTTTTCCTAGAATCTAGGGTTTTCATGGTGGAATTGGGAATTTTGGGTAAAACCTAAGAATATTAAAATTTAGGGATTTAGACCTCAAATTGAGGTCGGATTCCAAAATCAATTATATATCCGGGCTCGGGGTTGAATGGGTAATCGGGTTTTGGTCCGAATTTCGGGTTTGGACCAAGCGGGCCCGGGGTTGATTTTTGACTTTTTGGGAAAAACTCTAGAAAATATATTTTCATGCATTAGAATTGATTCATTTAGCATTTATTGATGTAGTTAAGTAATTTGTGGCTAGATACGAGCGAATTGGTGGTGGAAACAAGAGGTAAAGCGGTGGTTGAGGCTTGAATTGTGTTCGTGGCATTGAGGTAAGTGTTTGGTCTAACCTTAGCTTGAGGGATTAGGAGTCGTGTCCTGTTTGCTATGTGTTAATTGTTGAGTACGACGTATAGGCATGGTGACGAGTATCTATACGTTGGTGTCAAGAATGCCTGTGAGTCTTATACTATGATTAATGTGACCCCGTTTTGTATTGTTCATGCCTCATGTGATATTCCTATTGTTGAACAAGGCTTGTGGAAGTAAATTTGGTAATTGAACATTTAAGAGCGTTGGCTCAAGTTGTGAATTGATTTGTGAAAGTATTATTGGTATTTGAACATTGTAGAGCGTTGGCTCAAGTTGTGAATCGAATTGTGGAAGTATCATTGGTAATTGAACATTGTAGAGCGTTGGCTCAAGTTGTAATTTGAGTTGTGAAGTAAATGTGAAATAGAGAAGAGGATTATGATATTATCTCCTGTGCCGGGATGTTGCTGCCTTTAATATTGTTCCCTTGCCGGGATATTGTTGCTTTTAACATTGTTCCCTTGCCGGGATGTTGTTGCTTTTGATATTGTTCCCTTGCCAGGATTTTTATTGTGATTCTATTTAATTCCTTGCCCTTATTGTTTGTGATTGTTGTTTGGGTGAGGAAGAGTGTTAAAGCACGAAAGGTGATGCCGTGCATTGTTTTGGTGAGAGAGTGTTAAAGCACGAAGGGTGATGCCGTGCATGATATTTTGGGAGAGAGTGTTAGTGCACGAAGGGCGATGTCGTGCCGCACGATGTACAATTCCGTGCCTTTATATGAGTGATAATGCACGAAGGATCATTCCGTGCTATGATTTTGTGAGGTAAAAGCACGAAGGGTTATGCCGTGCCGATTATATTGATATTTGGTGAGGACGAGAGTAAAAGCACGAAGGATGATGCCGTGCACTTGTCTTCATTCCCTGATTATTGTCGATATTTGAGTTATGGTGCTCCTTACGGTTATTTATTTGTTTCCTGTTGTTACTTGATATCCCCGCAGCATGTCTATCTCCCCCTTTTACTTTTAAATTTTAAATTTCTGACGTTATTCTTCCATTGTATATGATTTAATTGCACATATTTATTTGGTAGTCTGGTCCTAGCCTCGTCACTACTTCGCCGAGGTTAGGTTAGGCACTTACCAGCACATGGGGTCGGTTATGCTGATACTACACTTTGCACTCTTTTGTGCAGATCCTGCTGCTATAGCTTTCGGACCGCAGTGAGATCGCTGCTCCTTGTTCATCAGGCGACCCGAGGTAGTCCTGCAGGCGTCCGCAGGCCTTGGCGTCTCCTTCTATCTTTTATCCTGTTTCTTTCATGTATTTCCAGAGTCAGTGTTGTATTATTTTTTTTCGGGCCTTTATTTGTAGTACTGCTAGACAGTCCGTGAAATTGTGACACCAGTCTTGGGTAGTTTTGTTATGGGATTGGTATTGGTAGTATTATTAAAACATTAAAATTCAGTCTTCCGCTTATTAAATTCTATTGTTTATTAAATGTTGGTTCTTAATTGTTAACGGATTAAAATGGAAACAAGGTAAATAATTCAATTGGTTGGCTTGCCTAGCTTTCACTAGTAGGCGCCATCACGACTCCCGAGGGTGGGAAATCGGGGTCGTGACAAGTTGGTATCAGAGCTCTAGGTTACTTAGGCCTCACAATTCACAGACAAGCTCAGTAGAGTCTGAGGGAAGGGATCGGTACGGAGACGTCTGTATTTATCCCCCAGAGGTTACAAAATTAGGAAAAACTTCACATCTATTCTTTCCTGTCGTGTGTTTTGGTTTCTCAATGCTAATCAAATTTCCACTATGTTCTTTCGCAGATGGCGAGAACACGCACTTCCTAATCCACTAACCAGCAGCCCGAGCCCCCAGCAACAGCTCCCACGAGGGGCAGAGGGCGAGGCCGAGGCCGTGCTAGAGGCCGAGGCAGGGGCAGAGCTCAGCCCAGAGCAGTAGCGCCAGTGGCGGAGCCTCAGGTTGAGTTTGACGGGGAGGTTCCAGCCCAGGCAGTTCCAGTAGGACCAGCTCAGGTCCCAGAGGGGTTCATTGCTACCTCAGTACTTTAGTATGCTCTGGTCCATCTAATGGGCCTTATGGAGAGCGTCACCCGGGAAGGCTTGCTCCCTGTAGCACCAGCCAGCTCTCAGGCTAGAGGAGGAGCCCAGACTCCTGCTACCCGCACTCCGGAGCAGATGGCTCCCCAGTTTCAGACTCCAGCAGCTCAACCAGTTGGAGCAGTTCAGCCTGGTGTGGTAGCTCACACCGGTGATGGGGCAGCTATGTCTGCTGATGCCTTGTGGAGATTGGACAGGTTCACCAAGCTCTTCACTACCACTTTCAGCGGTGCATCTTCTGAGGATCCCCAGGATTATTTCGACAACTGTCATGAGGTTCTCAGGAACATGGGGATAGTGGAGACCAATGGGGTCGACTTTGATGCTTTTCGCTTATCTGGATCCGCCAAGACTTGGTGGAGAGATTATTGTTTGGCTAAACCAGCTGGGTCACCAGCTTTGACTTGGGATCAGTTTTCTCAGTTGTTTTTGGAGAAGTTTCTTCCTATCACTCAGCGGGAGAGTTATCGGAGGCAATTTGAGCGTCTCCAGCAAGGTTCTATGACTGTTACTCAGTACGAGACCAGGTTTATTGATTTGGCCCGTCATGCTCTTCTTATACTTCCCACTGAGAGAGAGAGTGAGGAGGTTCATTGAGGGACTCATTCAGCCTATTCGACTTCAGATGGCCAAGGAGACGGGGAGCGAGATTTCCTTTCAGGATGCGATCAATGTGGCCAGGAGGGTTGAGACGGTTTTATCACAAGGGGGTGGTCAGGGGTCTGACAAGAGGCCTCGTCATTCAGGCAGATTCAGTGGTGCCTCGTCTGGAGGCCGGGATTCTTTTGGTAGAGGCCATCCTCCTAGGCCTTTTCAGTCAGCACTTCAGGTTTCGCACGGTGCTTCAGGTGGCCGTGGTTCTCATATGCAGTATTCTGATCAGCAGTCCTACAGTGCACCACCAGCTCCAATCAGTGCACCGCCGCTCCAGAGTTTTCGGGGTTGTTATTTAGGTCGTCAGGGCCAGTAGTCTCAGCAGCCGAGGGCTTGTTATACTTGTGGCTATACGGGTCATATTGCTAGATTTTGCCCTCGAGCATCGAGCAGCTCTCAGCATCAGGGTTCCCGTACCATGTTTCAGGCACTGAGTGCTCCACAGCCCGCTCAGCCAGCTAGGGGTGGAGGTAGAGGTTCTAGAGGTGGAGGTCAGGCCGGTATAGGTGGAGGCCAGGCAGCAGCAAGCCGTCCCAGAGATGTAGTTCCGAGTGGTGGAGCCCAGCCCCGATGTTATGCTCTTCCAGCCAGGCCTGAGGCTGAGGCTTTTGATACAGTTATCACAAGTACAGTTCTGGTTTGTAGTAGGGATGCTTAAGTGCTATTTGATCCAGGGTCTACATACTCTTATGTGTCATCTTATTTTGCACCGCTTCTGGTCATGCCTAGTGTTCCTTTGAGTGCTCCTGTATATGTGTCTACACCGGTGGGTGATTCTATTGTGGTAGGCCGTGTCCATCGTTCCTGTGTAGTTGTGATTGGGGGTCTTGAGACTCGAGTAGATTTTGTTACTTTTGGATATGGTTGATTTTCATGTCATATTGGGGATGGACTGGTTATCACCTTACCACGCTATCTTGGACTGTCATTCCAAGACAGTGACTTTAGCCTTACCGGGATTGCCTCGTTTAAAGTGGAGAGGGACTCCTGGTCATGCTACCCGTAGTGTTATCTCATATGTGAAGGCTCGGCGTATGGTCGAGAAGGGGTGCTTGGCCTATTTGGCATACGTTCACGATTCTAGTGTTGAGGTTCCTTCTATGGATTCTGTGCCTGTTGTTCGTGAGTTTCCTGAGGTTTTCCCTTCAGACCTGCCGGGTATGCAACCCGATAAGGATATTGACTTTTGAATTGATTTGGCTCTGGGCACTCAGCCCATTTCTATTCCGCCGTATCGTATGGCCCCGCCCGAGTTGAAAGAGTTCAAGGAGCAGTTGCAAGACTTGCTTGATAAGGGCTTTATTAGGCCAAGTGTCTTGCCTTGAGGTGCGCCGGTGTTGTTTGTTAAGAAGAAGGACGGATCGATGAGGATGTGTATACATTACCGGCAATTGAACAAGGTCACAATCAAGAATAAGTACCCATTGCCGCGGATTGATGATTTGTTTGACCAGCTTCAGGGTGCCCAAGTGTTTTCTAAGATCG